>NC_137459.1:197592964-197802964 GCF_964235325.1 Thermobia domestica | reverse complement strand
ACCGTTATATACGTATCAAATGCTGTCGAATGAATTGAGCAATTATTTTCAAAGAATTTTATAAACTTCAGATATTTGACAGCCGAACGATTAAGACATCATAAATGATAGTTTCCAGGTCTTTTCTCAAAGACCATAGGTTTTTTATTACGATATTCTATTACCTTACCAGCTAAGTTTCTAATACTTTTAATTGTGATATTCATCAAAACTCGAGAAAGTAGTGAGAAGTGCAAAGAATCTGAACGTCAACTGTTTTGTGCTTAGTCTTAGATTTGTTTGACATTGTCTATCCTACACTGTGGACAAATGAAAATTCCCTTTCTAAAGAAATGTCTATGTTTAAGTTTTGTTGGTGTACATGAAGGTTGTAGTTTCTACCTGTTATAGAAACAAGCCTCCCTGTCTTCCCTAGCATCGTCACTGTACACGAAACTGTATTTTTTCTTTTGCCTTTGATTAAAATAATACATCACATATGTATTTTCTAATAAATCAGACGTGTACTAAAGATACTACCAAGTGCATAATTTGATATTTTGGGGGCTTTAATATGAGTGATAAATTAGAAACATGGCTAAATGCTTTACTAGAAGACATTGCTGTTGATTTATTATGTTTTCAGTTTTGTCGAAAACTATTTGATATTCAATTTCAGTTGATTGAACGTCATCACGAACTTGGTGACAATTTTCACTGTGTCATAAATAGACGCATGTTAAAAAAAAAAAACACTATTTGACACATAATGTTAAGAAATGTTAAAAATATTTCTCGAAATTATAATCTTGTAAATGTTAGATAAGCGCATTCGTGTATTCTAATGTAAACAACATAAGTTAGTAATAGTATTTTTGCCTTAATATAGTACTATTGCTTGCTACTAGTTCCCGCTCTTGCTTTATTCGACATTAGTTCTTTCCTAATTTAATTTAATGCTTCATTAATGATTTAGCAGTAGGGTATTTACCATTAGGTGAAAGAGCCTCGGTTTCAACCCAAGCTTTTGAATTTTATCCTGTTTCCTCACGTTCTTGATTTCACTAATTTTTCACCATCATTAATTTACCATGAGTGTCATTTAGCATAGACTCCCTATGGGGATTTCTGCAGAATACTGAGTTACAGATTTTGTTTTTGTTTAGCACAGAAATACAGAACTACTTTACCATACAGAACTACTGCAAATCGACTTCTTCAAAGTGAAGAATATGTGCTTCCTCAATAACAGAAAGTAAATACACATAAAATAATAATAAAGATATTTATTAAACTTTCTGCTTGTGTCATAGAAAGCAAGCAGTATAATTAGTATGGCATATTTATTCGTATAAAACATTAATTTTATAAAGTTTTCTGACGAACTTAATGATACGAGATTTGTCTTTTACCTGTTTAGTGAAAATTTATTTTAACAGCATGCAATCCATTCAATTAATTTGTTGGAAAATTGACGATAATATAAAAGAGTGTGTATTTTCCTAAAACATAATACGTGAAAATTATTTGTTGAAGTTCCCTGACATATTGTTGTGTTTGTCTAGTTCTCATATATGGTCACGCTGGCCCAGCTTACGTCATTGATAGCCTTCTCATTATAGTTCCTGAGTGAAACCGGAAGAATTGATAGAAACCTGAACTTTTCTCCATCCTTTGAAACAAAGAAAGTAGGAATTTTATTACCGTGTTCTTGACAGGCACAAGAGATTTCTTAAAACTTTCAAGGATGTTAGCATCGCCCACTCAAACTTCTCTGACGGTTTATTATTATTATTATTATTATTATTATTATTATTATTATTATTATTATTATTATTATTAGTATTTTATTTTATTTTATTTTATTGAAAAATAGTCAAAAACAAACCAAGCCCCGAAAGGTGCATAAATTTCACAAGAACAAATTATAATTTTAATGTACAGAGTATCGGGAGATTCAATTGCAAACACTGATTGTTTTATTCTTAACCCTTAACGAGTTTTCGTAACCATTTGGCTACACCTTTGTTTGATCTTGTGTATTGCGTTTGAAGAGTATCAGGTATTTTTCGTTATGATTATTTGTGTACTTACTTTCCGCGATGGTAGCAGTTATTGCCCCTGGTGACAACTCTGGTAAATTTTTCGCGGGAAGTTGACTGTGGATATGTTGTTTTGCAAACAGTGCCGGAAGCAGTGAACCGTTAAGGGTTATATATATATATATATATATATATATATATATATATATATATATATATATATATATATATATATATATATATTCTATCAACACTATTAAGTTATAGCGCAGAATCATTTGGATATGGTTTTGGTTCAGTTTAAGCAGCTAATCTATTTTCATGTTGAGTGTCAACATAAGACCTGGATGTGCCACATAACGAATATTGTTATTGTGCACTCATGTATCTCACATCATTTGACTCTCGAGGCAGGTTTTCAAACGGGCAGTTATCTTTCTGTTGTCAGATATATAGATAATCTCCAAATTTGATTTTAAAACTAAAAACTCGGGCTTAAACATTTTTAATAAATGTAATTAGAAAATGAGCTGTACAGAAATAATGTTAAATATTACATTTATTAACTACGTTGACCCCAGTACATATACCTTCTTTGGTGCATTTTCTTATCGCATACTACTTTAATTTAGTTGATAACTTAGTCATGTGCATTTCTGGCCGTTATTTTCAAATTACGTTGGAGCCACAATGACCCAGTGGTAGACCAATCACCTGGTACAATCCGTGGCAAAAAAACCTGCAATATGATGATGTAAGTTTATTGTGAAACTACGCCTAACAGCACAGAGAATAAACATAGCGTCTAAGTGGAACGAATCACGCCAGAATAAACCTCGGCCTCCTCCCGTGCACACTTATTTTGGAGCAAAAGACTTCATTTCACAATAAACTTATATGCTCATGTTGCAGGTTTTTTGTCGCGGATTGTACATGGAGTTCATGGTTCGGTTCCAGCTCGCGCCAAGTAAGTTAGGCTTTTTCTTAGTTTCATCCTAGCAAATATGTCACTGGGATCAGCACAGAGCCCTTTTTTATTATTAACTATAATTACCCCAAATTTGTGTCTGGTTCTTACATAAGAATGGTGAGTTGAATATTAGGTTTAAGGACGTGTGCATGCCATTTTGGAATTGCCTTCGATGTATACATCAACGTATTAAGTATAATGTTAATAGCCAACATATATTTCTACGTGACAGAAAAAAAACAACGCTTGTAAATTATTATTTAATTCGTTTCCAAAAGTTCCAAGTGCTAGCAACAAAGCACAGTCCAGAAAAAAACACAAATTCTGACAATATTGATTTCTTAATTACATTAATATTGTCTGATGCTATCCTAGTCCGTGATTTTGCGACTGATGACCTAAGATTGTAAAACTCTTCACACCATGACGGAGCTACTTCTACGACTTAGAAAAGCAAGAAATAAAGATTACAAAGCAGATAATTGGATTAACTGTCGCAACTGCATCGCTGATCATGTTTGCTACCTTACAAATACGAGGTACTGAACAGTCCAGTCTTTATCGAACATGCCAATGAAACTCGTAACTAAAGCACTAAACAATGTATTCTTGTCTATGTATTCCTACCTCGGAGATCAGCATAAAAGAGGAATAGATATCACCTACAAATATTGATAAACTGACGTCACAAAATTTAGCCACGGATACATTTTCCAAGTACTGAATAAAAAAAATAATCATATTCGCTGAGAAATATGCACAGAAATTGCACAATATCGACAAAAAAAAAAAAAAAAAAACTTAATTGTGCTTATTAGAAAACATTTCTCGAGGTTTGCTTGTTAGAAAATTTCGGTTCACAATAGTGTCAAAGAGAAGCACTTCTACAACCAGGTTGGTCTATACTTTCTGTCTTGGTGTTAGAAATCATCTCCCAACTGACCCCGTATATAAGTACTGATAGTGCAAGAAGAAAAGATCTAATTATGAATGTTTCACCATATATTTAAAATTAGTGTTAGGCAATAGTTGTCTTCACATTTCGAATAAATGTGATACAGTTACTACTAAATCAAAATTTTCCAGAATTATTTAAATATAATACCTGGCAGTTGGACGAAATGAGTACACTATAACTCTTAATTTAACCTAAAATGTATAAGAAGACAAAATCGTACGATATCAAGGAAAGAGTTTTACTCTGGTGTGAACTAGTTTTTCACTTTTAATATTTAGCGTATAATTAATAGCTTTTAACATTTTCTGTGCTTAATTTCTTTCTTTTTAAACTTCCATTCATTGAAAATCTGTTTTTTAAAAATGCAAGTATTTTTTTTACTCTGATTTTTGTAGCCAGGAAACTACGCTGTATTCGCTTCGTAGTTAGGTTTGTAGCCGTGTTGTTTAGAAAATGAAGTAGCGAACACCTTTATTTATTTATTTATTTATTTATTTATTTAACAAAGTTCCAGATACAGCAAGGCAGCCATTTTACACTGAAACTATATAACATAGAATATAAAATTAACAATAACAAGTGTAAACAAAAAAAGCTATATAAAGGTCCATAGGTGTAGCAATAACAAATTGAAATAAAACTAAGGTTCTATAAGTGTAGCAATAATTTTCCGTCGGAATACATTCTCAGATTTAAAAATATCCACGTCAGAAGCAATGGAGTTAAATTCAGAAGCCAGTCTATGGAACAAAGAACGCTGAATAATTGATAATCGAGGCGTGTTGCAATGAAGTAGTTCACTATTTCTAGTTCTTCTTGCAGGTACCCGAATATTAAATTTAGAGATTAGTTCTTCAGTTCTAAGTTTCCCATTTAGAATTCTGTGAAGAAACATATCAAGTAGCATGCGACGAGATGGTGCACGGATGCCAAGAACGGTCAACAATTCAGGTTTACTTAAACAGCGTACAGAACGTATTCTTTTCCTGACAATGGCAAGAAAGAAATTTAGAACTAAGTCAATGCGAAAGAGATTTGATACGCTATCCATACTCCAGATGGTGGAACAGTACTCTATTTTGATTGAAATAAGCCTTTTATAGAATATACTTAAGGCTGTAATATCCCTAATCTCTGTAAACCTGTACAGGAGACCTAATAATCGCATAGCACTCTTGGTCATGGCAGCAATGTGATCAGTAAACAGAAGTCTTTCGTCGAACACAGCCCCAAGATCCTTCTGAGACCTTAGGAATAGGATCATCTCCAATGAAGTAGGTAGAAGGGATTTTGTTTTTTCTTAATTAAGATGTAATAGAAGATTTTAAGGGATTTACTTTCAGATTCCACACTACACCAGTCCAGAAGATCTGAGAGGTTTTTTTTGCAGTTCAATCACATCTTGAACTGTCCTAATTTCTCGAAATAATTTGCAGTCGTCAGCAAAGAGAATAATTTTGGTGTCAGATAAGTTAAGACGGGAGATCAACTATGAAGAGAAGGAAAAGAAGTGGGCCCAGAACACTACCCTGGGGAACACCAGAGAGAACAGGAACAAAATTCGAAGCAGATCCAGAGAGAACAACACGTTGTTCACGTTCAGTGAGATTGTCTCGTAACAATGAGAAGAAGTTGCCGTGAATATTAAATCTATGTGCTAGTTTATGAAGAAGCTGTGTCAATGCGACCAAAAGCTTTAGTTAAGTCTAGATAGATTACATCAAGTTGTGTATTATTGGACAGAGATTTGATTGCTTCCGAAAGTGATAAAGATAAATTTGTGAGAGTAGAACTGCCAGGAAGAAAGCAATGTTGAGCAGGATCTAAGTAGGGTGAAACAAATTTATGCAATCTTTGATTATTTTCTCGCACACCACAGAAAGGATGGGCAAGAGAGAAATGGGTCTGTATGATGAAACGTTGTTCGCGCTGCCAGATTTTAAAATAATTAAATATTAGCCTGTTTCCACGATCTAGGGAAAATACCTTCATTAAAGCATCTAATTAAAAATCGTGATAAAGGGTTGGTCAGAGATTCTGCAGTATTACGTAAGAAGATTGAACTGATATTGCCAGGACCAGAAGAACGATTCAAAGGTAAAGAAGAAAGATGCCTTACCTCGTCAGGAGAATTACCGAGTGAAGGCAACGAGTGTGAACAAACTTGCTGAACAGGAGGAAGCGGCGTAGGAGTAGCCTGAACACAAAAATTCTTGTAGAAATAATCACTAAAAATATGAACTTTATTTTCACCAGTTGCTGCAATCGAGTCCTGAAAAATTTCTTCAGGAATGCGGGAAGCACTTTTTCTTGAATTTATGAGGGACCAAAATCTGTTTGGATTTGTAGAAATATCAGATGTTATACTGGCAATATAGTTTTCATATTTCATTTTAAGCAACTGTTTTGAGTAACGTCTTCTCAGAAAATTTCTTATATGTATTCTCATTTGGATGTTGCTCCCACAGTGACCATGACAGTTTCTTTTGTTTTTTAAAACAGATCGCGTCTCCGAATAAAACCATGGAGGGTACCTACTAGACTTAAATTTATTTTTAGGAACAAAGTCTTCACATGCTGCATGTACAATATCTTGAGAAAGATGTGGCAACGAGAAAGATGTGACATCACACTATTTGTCCATTCAATTTGATCCTTTGTTCGAACTGATTAGTTTGCTGTCTGTATACAAGGACGATTGACTGGTAGTCTGAAGTAGTTTTTACAAAATATTTAACCTTATATATACGTACAGGGTGGACCATTTATCTTGATACTCTTCTAACTTTTTAGACTAATAGACAAAACATATTGAAAATTTCTACCATGCAAATATCGGCAGGAGAAATTTGTCTAGCATACTCTGTGATAACACCAAATTTAAAGTGTTTCCAACCCAACAGAGTTAATTCTTTTCCAATGGCACTATGTCATGTTGTTTACATATTTCAAATGTGCATATCAAGTGAGAACTTACAATATTATATTTGTCCATTGTTGCAAACTAAGAACGATATAGTATCACATACGTTTATATTTTGATTTCCTCTATAGAAGTAAACGAGACGAACGGGAAATATACATGCAAAGTACTTTAGTGTCTAATATATGAACATATCATCACGGTTTTCTAATGACTGGTAAGAAAGATACAATGGAATTAACATTTAACTTGTTTCAAACGCCTTTATTTTGGTAAACTACGTCGATAAGTACTTAACCCAATTGCATAGATGACTTCCGATAGACGTAAAGATCATAATGTCGTTTACAGCAACTCAATACATCAAACTGTTCTGGAAATATGGTAAATAATGATCAAATTTGCACCACTGCTTAAAATTACGTAATTTTGAGAACTTCTAATTATACCTTCCAAAGATGGTTTTTGTAGTATTATAGAAGCACATAAAAGGAAGTTCCCGCTAATGCGCTATTGTAAGCAGTGTATCATTTTTTTTTTAAATTTTCATATCCCGAATGGTTGGAGATATCAAATTGCTATAAACGGTATTGATATTTGTCCATTGAAAACCATCTACGAAATTGGATATGGTACTATACTTTTTTAAAAAAATTAAAGTTCTTTAAAAAAAAGTTAAATTTCCAATTCCTTGTAAATTTCTTCCTACTTGTTCGAAGCACATCATATCACGACGGTAGTACTTGACACTAAAGTACTTTGTAAATTCATTATCCCGTCTGTGTCCGTTGCAAAACCCTCCAAAATTAAGTAGTTTTTAATTTTTGTTATACTGTAGCATCCTTGATTTGCAACACTCCATAGTTAGTGTGGTATTGTAAGCTTTTGTTTTATATGTAAATTTGAAACGTGTAATAACATTACGTAATAAATTTTAAAATATAATTTTATATTGGGATGGCAATACTGATAATCTGGTTGTATTGAACAGTGTGTCAATGTCGCTCTGCTAATATTTGCATGGTACGAAATTTCAGCCATTTTTATCGATTAAGTTACAAAAGCGTGTAAAGATAAATGTTACAATATATATATATAATATAGAATTTTTATATACAGATGTTTGAGATCTTTGAAACCTTGTTTAATGATTCATAAAAATATTATGTTGCTATGAAAATATCACGGGCGTCTCTGACGAAGGGACGCCTCCCCCAATATTTTGAAGTACAAGATATTCAATATTTTATTCAAATTTAATTTATTTACTAACTACAGAATATCTTACCTTTGGGGGTCCGTGAAGGTAAGCAGAAAGGTAACAAATGGAATCGAAGTTAATAAACAGGTTGGGCTAGGTAGTATCATTTAAATCACTTTCTTTGATGCCCCCCCCCCAATTTTACATGCCAGAGACGCCAGTGGAAAATATAATCCAATATTTGTAGTTGGGAATTAGATACTGAGTACCACTTTAGAGTTTTATACTTCTGAGCTGCAAGTGCATTTCTACATGCACGCAATAGTACGCAACATGTAAGAAACTTTGCGCTTTCATTTTGTACTTCATATTCATGTGACACTAGCAGTAGGTTCATTGCTCCGCGGGAAAGAGCGAAGAAAGGAGGAGAAAATATAAAATTATTTTGTTGAGCTACGTGCCATGAAATCGTCATGAAATATCAAGATTAATTGTAATGCCATTTTAAATAGTCTAAAGAAGACCTACATACAACATTTACAGCAAAGGTCACGAAAAGTCGAGCATTTAACACAGAAATATAAAGGATTGTCACATGCAATGGATATCTAGGTTTTCTCACAATTGTCTTTTCATGCAATTATTATTTCACAACAAAGGGAGAATGAACTACTTCCGTTGTAAACATAAGGCATACAATAAGTAATATAATTATGACAATAATAATTCCAGGCATTGATTTGACAGTTGAATACTTAAAATACTGGTGCTGTGTGAGAAATAGAACATGAAATATTTTTTAAAGTAAATTATTAGTTATGAGGAAAAACACTGTTATGTATAACTTTAATTTTAAATGAAATAATGTACAATAAATTGTGTAATTTATAGTTCAACTAATTTGAGCTGTAGCAGTACAAAGTTAATTCAGCAACACCAGATTTTAATATTGGACACGCACATAAATTTGAAGTGGTACCAGTATATGAAGATTGTAAGATAGGTATATGTGTTAGGTCAAAAATGAAATTAAAAACTATAAAATGTAAGTTTTGAAGTTGAGAATTTGACGTAAGACAATTGACACTTTCTGTACTTGTTGATCGCCACGGATTAATAGTGTGATTGTCAATAACTGCAAGTAGATAGTAGGGTAACAATGAGCTAGTGTTAAATGTATCAGTTCTGGATTGCTGGTCAGGTAGTGTGACCCACGAGACGAGGCGTGCATTTTTAAATTTGAGACTAGAAACATGACAAATCTTGTATCATTGTCGAGACTAGAATCGACACGAGACAAGAAGTATCTCGAGTCTCGTGGACAACACTAGTTCAGTTATGTCATAGATCCCAAGCACTGTTTGTATTACCTGGTTCATTGTTTTAAAAAATCTACAAATTGATGAAGCAATTGTATGAGAACAATAAAGAGAATTTATCAACTTTAAAGATACACAAGTCATTGCACAACATACATCAATAATACCTTTAGATGCATTTCGGGGGTCAAATTGACCCCTCAGATATTCTTTTTTTTGTATTTTAAGTGTGTAATTTTTCTTTTAAAAAATCTTACTGGTTCTTTCTGACACCTTGCAGTAGGTTCTTCTGTATTATTATTTTATATTTATTTATTAATTTTATTTATAATAACGGTGTAGGGATGTAGTTATTACATGTACTACGCATTTTCATTTGGAGTGTTAATTTGACAATTTCTTAAATTTTGTTCTTTTTTGGTGGAATTTTGTACAGGGTTTCATATTTAAATTATGGCAGTTACTACATCGTCTTTTATAAGCACAAGAAGAAAGTAAAAGAAAATGAAATGAAATCTTTGAGTTTTACGTCCCACGGTTATGCCGGTTAGGCTAAAGGAGACGGTGATGATGAGTAATGAATGAAATGGTGGAATGAACAAAGTGGGAGGAAACGGGAGAACCCCGAGAAAACCCACGCACACGGTGTTTAAGAAAGTAAAAGAAAGAGGAGGAAGAAGTGTAAGACAAAGGCCTGATGAATCTCGAATTGCTGGGAGATTTTTATTACGTCAGATAACTGATGTCCAAGGACTTCGTCTAGTCTAATAGGTTAATGTTGTGTGGTCGAAACGGTCTGGTGAAAGATAGTCTCACACCCGATCTCAAATCGGTCTCACAAACGATGAGATTTTGCAGGAACTTATTTTAGAGGAACAGGAATAACATTGTACGCGGATGTGTGTGTGACGAGTTTGAAACCCTTGTACACAAAAGATGGAGTGTTCGCCTATTGTATAAGTTTGCAATGTATATCAAAGTACACAAAAATAGCAGTTTGTTTATGAAAAGTTGATAATAGTTGTATCTCTTGAAAGTATAAGCGATATTTAATGTTCATGAAATTTAGGTACAGTACTCTTATTGATAATACAAGGGTGGAGCCCTTATACCTAAATGAGAAATCATTAAGAAAATATTGCATGAAAATATTGATTATGGTCTTAGCAGTGTGTTTCAAACAAGAATTACAAAACAATGTTCGAAGAAACAAGAAGTCAAGGAGGTCAACATGACCCCCCCAAATGTAATATCGTAGAAAAAATCCCAAATGAATCTAAAGGTTAAACTAGGGATGGCCAAAATTTTCTGGATTCCGGAAAATGTATTTTCTGGGATTGGAAATTTCACTTTCCGGATTCCGGAAAGTAAAAATTTCGTAATTGGCCATCCTTAGTTTAAACGTTGTTATATCAATCCTGTGTGAACTTTCGTGATGAATAATTCTTATAACTTCTAGCTGAAATTAGGAAGAAAATCAGGGCATACATTTGCAAAACGAGACGAGGAAAAATTATGAGATGAGGCGAAAAAGACTTTCCAAGAATCGACACGGGACGAGGAAAAAAAAACGTTGAGAATCGAGACGAGACAAAAATTAGTCAAATTTGCAAGACTAGTAGGAAACTTTTCTTGTCTCATGGACAACACTAGGTACGTGTGTTCAAACTCAAATTGCTTTGGCTTGGCTAAGAACAAAGCGAGCTTGTGCGGACTGTCCAGTTGTAATTACATATCTTAATCCCTTATATACTTAGATTACACGTATGATTCCAATTTTATCTTCGACAAGTTGCACTACTTGCCGAGAATTGAGCATTTTCTTTCCGGTGATCAAGTGACAGTAAATCAAATTATTTTCAGAATTCACATTTTTACAGTTTTGAGCAATGATAAACATTAGTTTCATATAATACAGTGTGTTGAATTTTCTCGTAATACTTACTTTATCACTCTAATAACCCTATCACAATGGTCATTGTATATATCGTAGTCTTCATTCTGCTGCCTGGACATTAAAATTTTTATTCAATTTTATTATTTTGTTTGAACTCAGGTGGTACTGGACGAAATGACATCTCATTAGAAGCAGAAAATACCTCGTCAAAGATAACGTTGACGCTTTACGAGATTAAACTATAATAATACGTATATATAATATATATATATATATATATATATATATATATATATATATATATATATATATATATATATATATATATATATATATATATATATATATATATATAAAATATGATAAAATGCAGGAGAAAACTCTAAGTGCAGAACTATAGTTATCAACTTACAAAGGAAACTGAGAAGCTTATCATTGCAGGAATTACTGAGCCATAAAGTTAATATCTTATACTAAGAACATATTGTAAAAAATGTATATATAGACAGAGGCTCAAAAATAAGGCCACTGTAGCAGAACAATTGTTTGGATTTAAATCAAATAAAATAGTGGATCCCATCTTTGGATTGCGGGAAACTATAAAGATGTCTAGTGAAAAGATGATACTGTAACTGGTGTTTGTGCACCTTTAAAAAAAATGATTGGAATTCCAAGGAAAGAAGTATGAAGAAAAGAAGCCTCCAAGAGATAAAAAAAATGTTCCGAAGAAAAAAACATCTGCTTAATACTAAAAACCATTATAGGAACCTGAGATGAAGATGACATTTTGTACTGTGACATAAGAAAGAATATTCAAAGAGAATTTCGTACACTGGATTAGAACTCCAGAAGAGATTATTAAAAGTAAGCAAAAATACGTAGTACAAGGAAAATATTTGTATCTGTCCTGATCTAGATGGAGACAACATTAAGAGAGTAGATCCACGTTAAGAGTTATTTTGGATCGATTGCAGAAGAAAAAACATACTGAAAGAAGTCAATGACTGAATGCAGATAGGGTAGAAAAGTTGAAAACAAGAATTCTTTGCGGTTAAAGTATGACTTGAATTACAACAATGGTATATGGTACAGAAACTGCATTTCTACATCTGAGGACTACAAGTTTTAATAAAATGAGAAGTACAGAAATAATGCAAAGATTAACCCTATATATATATATATATATATATATATATATATATATATATATAATGTGTGTGTGTGTAATTAACCATAAATGAAATAATCACGAATTCACAAATAAGAGTATAAAATAAGATACGAGAGTATATGAGGATATGAAATAAGATACAAGAGAAGCTACTGTGATTGATTAGACATATTACGAGAAGATATTTAGAAGTATATGGGTGGGAAAGTAATGGTAATGGGGATCAAGATATAACAAAGGGGAAGGTTTAGGAACTAGGAAGCGGTTGACTGTGACATTAGAAGAATCTGAATGTTAAAGTAGTTAATTAAAAGCAAAGACTATATGTTAAAAAAAAAAGATAAATTGATTATTTAAACTTAGTAGAAGGAAATTGCAACATATTTGAAACCTTGTTTGTGAATATTTTCACATTCAAGTTGTAGTATCTGATGGGCGGATTAACTTTCATTCAAGAATAATAAATAATAACTTACAACTAGAGACCGGATGTTTAGGCACTAAAAACCTGGAAAATAGGCAGGCAAATAGGCACTAAAATTTAATAAATAGGCAGTAAAATAGGCACTAAAATGTAACTCGAAATAATGAAGATAAATACTCAATATAACTAAAAAATAGATTCAAGTCATAGATAATGTTCAAAGAATATATAAACATACTTCTTTGTTAATATCTTCTTTTATTGTACATATAAAAACGAAGCTTGTTATGCATTCCATATACACTGGGAGAACCTGAAAGATGTGCATATACGTCAGGAGGTGATTCATGATATCAAAAGAAGACAAAAAGTTCTTTTGTATGTTATCGAATTCCACGTCGTGTAGGAGTGACAGGGGAACGAACTTGGAATCCAAAATCAAATCCTGACAATTGGAACGAGACATAAAGGCGTACACATACTTCGGGAGGTGATTCCTGACATTCAAGAGGACTTTTTGTCTTCTTTTCATGTCACGAATCACCTCTCGAAGTATGCGCACATCTTTCGGTTTCGTTCCAATTGTCAGTATTCGATTTTCGATTCCAAGTTGGCACTCTCACTCATACATGATACGGAATTAGACAAAATACACGAGGACTTTTTGTGTTCTTTTGATATCACTAATCACTTCCCGAAGTATGAGCATATCTTTGAAGTTCACTCTGTATACATGTTGCAACGTACCACATGCTTGTGTTTACGAACACCTAATATACACACATATATGTGTGTATTATTGATGTTATATAAATTACATTTTTCCCTATGAAGGCTTAATTTCAAGAAAATGCATAAAATAGGCAGCATTAGGCACTAAAGCAATTATTTAGGCAATAAAGGTCGAAATAGGCAAAATAAAATTGGCTTAAATCGAAACTATAACCCCCGATATAAACTTTAAAACGTTATTTTTGATCATATCTTTAATATTAAAGAATAGGCATTTTGCCTAACATCCGGTCTCTACTTATAACCAATTACAAAACTGTTGGTCTACGTTGCATTTTATTATTCTGCTGATGTCTTCGAGTTATTATAATAATTCTGATCTCGAAATGTCTTCACGAATTATTAATAGCTCTTTTAGTATGAGTTAAGTCTCTACATAATGTGTATTTGGAGAAAACAATATATACTCAGCAGATTCTTCCATACAAAAAGAAAAATTCTGTAAAACATGTTTTTGTTTTCCGGTCAGTCATTACTTGATTCCTCATAAAAGGTTCTACTCTCACAAGTGGTTATTCTGGTTATTCGATAGTATCTCTGTTATAATATGCCTAATTTTTAAATTTCATAAAGGCAATATGTGCAAGCACCAACTTTTAAGTGTACTTGCTATAAACGTATATTTTCAGGCAATAATCCAGGGTTCGATTTGTTAATCTACCAGTGGGGGGGGGATAGGTGGATCACAATAAGTAGTGCATTTGCATATACATTAGGGCAGTGGGGCTTCAAAGTTGTGAGATGGCCAAAAATATTTCGTGGAGCCGCCTCTAATCAGAGTAATATTTTATGTTCGAATTCAAAATTTAGCTAAACAAAACATTCAATTATCAAAAGTAACAAAACAATAACAGAAAGTGTAGTAAAGATAGAGTAATACAAAAAGTACGTACATACAACAAACTAAAGTTGTCTTTTTTTAAAAGAAAAACATTACTTACGCTTTAGTTGAATAGGCGAGATGCATGTGAACATTCTTCGACAATTCTTGCTTTCCCGGTAGGATTGTCTGTAGCACTGTGACGCTTCAATTTTATCCACATTGTTGCATATTTTTCGGCATTAAAGAAACGCAAAGGTGGACCATTTATATATACAAAAAGGAGCTTGCTAAGTGTTACAATCTGCATACGATTCCTCAGATTATTCAATGTTTGATTCATAGCACTAAACCCACGTTCACATTCTGCCGTTGATATCTGTATTCTGCCGTGTCGTGACAAAACGCTGTAACTTTGGCGGAGCAGTTTTGCGAAAAAAAGCCGTAAAGTTTTCATCCGAAAATGTTATCTGTATCGTGTAGAACCAGTGTAACTAGGCAATAATGGTCAACCAATCAATTTTCACCAAATTTAATCACACAGCAGGCATTTACGTAACATTACATGTAACCACGCGTTTCCAAAGTCAAGATATACCGGTTCTACACGATGCAGATCACATTTTCGGATGAAAACTTTACGGCTCATTTTCGCGAAACTGCTCCGCCAAAGTTACAGCGTTTTGTCACGACACGGCAGTATTATTTCCACAGCTTTCTTAATGTTCAAAAATAATACACAAGCATAGGTTTATGATTTCATAAATTATATATATAATATAAGAAACTACCAGAATATTGATCGATATAAGTAAGTATTCGGTTTACACCGGTGTAAAATGCACTCCGCGCAAGAACGCACAGCTACCATCAACTCAACACGAGAGAACACTAGAGGGCTCATCCACATCTAACTTGCTGCGAACAACTCTAAAGTCCTGGTCCTGTCTATTTCTTTTCTTCTTTTTAAAGCCAAATGAACCTATATAACTCGTCGATTGTTTGAAAATCCAAATTAACCGAAGTGGTGTATTGTTTTCAATTTAACGCCGGCCCCTATGTGGCTACGACCGATAGAGGAAAGCATCTATGTTTTCCTACGCCCAACGAGCAATAAAACTTGATGTCTTAAACGGATCTGTCACAGCGACAGCCGCAGATGAAAAACAAATATGGCATTAACCCCACAAGCGCAAATATATAGTAACTTGAATTTCCTCTATACTTGTAATTTTCCCCATTGCCTTCATTCCTTCTCAAAACCATTCTATTCTAGTGATAGTGTAGGTTTCCAGTATTCTTCTGAGATCAAATTTTCCAGTTCTATTCCTTTATTAGCTATTAAAAAAAAAAGACTACTGTAAATAACAACACAGACTTGTATTCATTCTTACCTTTGGTTGGGGAGGCTGTAGGATCCAAAATTTCAAACATATGTTGACCGCAAGAGCAATAAACATTTCTTCCTTCTGTAATGTGATGCACGAGTAAAGAGGGAAAACTGGTCCACTTGTGCTTTTGCTAGTACCTCAGTTGTTTCTTTCCTTGTCGGTGGAAGAAGAAACGCATTATTGGTACATTGATGTTAGGTGGTCAGAGTTTGAATGGTAAGCTTAAATATCAAATCTTCCTCTTCATCTTTGCTGACAAAGAGGAAGGGGACCTTGCAAATATACTACAGACCTTGAAACAACACGCATCTTTGGTTTTGTTTTCTTGCAAGATTCGTTTAAAACTACCCAAAACGGTACTTTTATGCAAGTAGCTAGCACAAAAAATAGAGCTTAATGTACGGGAAAGAAGAAAAGGGAAGTGAGACAGAAGAAGCGTCACCCAAACTTAGAAAACGAAATACTCTGAGTGTGATATTAAATATTTTCCATGATAAAGGAACTGTGTACAGAGAGGGGAAAACTACTATCCCTGGTTGGACGACATTAGCTAAATCAGAAGCCGGGGTGATTTTTTAGAGGGGGGGAATCCCAGGCATCCCCTCTACAAATCGAACACTGCAATAATCTTAATATGAACAGTTGAAGGTGAATTTAAAGGAGCCCTGATAATCAATAGATGGAAGCGCATACCCTATCTTTCGGGTATATTACGTATGAAGTGACAATGTTCAAAATAATTTAATTAATTTGGGGAAAGAAATATTCAAACTTTGTCCAAAGATGAGTTGAATAGATAATCATAAAATAATCCGTGTGGTTTCTTTATATTGCGTTTCTTTCATTTTTTTTAATTATTGGAAGCTTGTTTCTGGTAAGTAATATTATATACTCTCAACAATGAAAGAAATAGAACACTTCAAAATGCACGGATTGTTCCCTGATCACTATTTATGAGCTCTTCTTTGGATAAAGTCTCAATATTTACTCTTTAATTTGAATTATTTTGAATGTTGTCGCTCCCTACGAAATACATTGGAAAATAAGGGAGTATGTGCTGTCATATGTAGGTGATATTAGAGTAATTGCATTAACTGAACATATGTCTATATAGCGATAATATAATGAACTTAAGGAAAGAAAATATTGATCATTTTGAACATTACTATAATACATGTCCAACAGTAATCTTGAGTGTAGTCGATATATTATCGTCAGATGGAAGTGATATATATATATATATATATATATATATATATATATATATATATATATATATATATATATATATATATATATATATATATATATATATTGCTTCCCTTATACAAAGAAATTTTAAAAAAAGTGAAAGAACACTTTCGATTGCTGCAAAAGATCGTTCTGCTCATTAAATTGCGTACAAAGCCACCGCTTCAGGAGAAATTAGCCATACGAAGAGTGGCTTTTGTAAAGAGAATGGAATGCACTCGAACTTCTATTTCGAGGGTTTCGGCGTGAGCTACCATGTAGAACAACAGTTTCGCTAAGAACGGAAGAATGACACGAAATTAGCAACAATAAAACGCAATTACTGTTGTTCGCAAAGCAAACGTCGTGTAACGAACCTTTTGAGACTCATGTATAGCACTTGAAATATGAACACAATCGTAAGTAACTTATAAGCAGCTAATAATTCTAATATTAGAAGTTCAACTTCATCAGCATATTGTTTAGTTAAATTAACATAGATCACTAATATTGTATTGATATGTTAGAAAAAAAAGGTGCAAACTCAAATTATATATAATCAGGGCCCAGATTTTTATGTGCTAAAAACTATAAAATATTTATTTTTTGTGTAGTAAAAATGGAAAAAATATTTTTCAAAAATTATAAAAATATATATTTAACAAAAAATAAGAAGAAAAAGTATGGGAAAACTCCCAACATAAGAAAAATAAATACTGGTACTCAGCAATAGCTCCTATTCATCAGATGTCGAAATTCTATGGGCATTGCAGTGAATAACAACGTATTTTTCAAATTGTTCATCGTAAAGCCATGCCTATTGTCACGGAATAATGTCTTATATTGAGAAAAGGAACCTTATACATCACACTATGTTAACCTCACGTATTTGAAAAGAGGCGTATCACCAATATTCGCACCATCAACTTCACTTGTTTCGGCCTTCCCATACTTCAGATATTTCCCATAGGGGTTTATAGCCAATATTTTTTTTCTTTCGAAGCAGAAAGAACATTCAGCTTTCCTTCAACGCACTGTACTTCTTTAACCGAAGTACTCAATAAATATCTCGTAGTTTCTAGTTTATTTATAGTGAGTCAAGTCACATTTCAAGCCACTATCACTTACTAAATTTTGAACAATTTCAATGGATAAAGCATCGTCTGGGTTTAGTTACTACAGATACAAATGCTTCAAAAATTATCCTCATAATATACTACTGCATTATGCCAGATACTCCGCGTGATTGAGTGTTAAGAGGAAGTGAAAGATCAGGATTTCTTTAAAAAGTTCAATTCTACTTGCGTTTTTACGATTTTTTTTTTTTCATTTGACACTAATTTGTCCACTTTAGGATAAAGGGTTCGTATTTTTTTTCCACACAACTAATGTAGTGTGTACAACACATGTCACGTCAATCATATTAGGGTAGCATACAGAAAAAGCTTCACCAGCTTTTCTCACATAAGAAGTACCATCAATCAGTAAAAGCAAAACTTTGTCATATTTCACATCATTCGGCAAAGATTCATTGAACAGCCTGGCAATTGTCACGCTGCGGTAAAGTTACCCAGTGCTGATAAGCAGAATTTATGACGACGCTGTTCCTGCAAATGGGAAATTGCTTGTAAATACGATGGATAGATTTATGTATCCTATTCTTTTCCCAATGTTAATTTCTTTCGAGAGAAAGAAAAAGACAATTCGTTGTGAAACTTATTATAAAATAACTGAAAATTAATAAACATGTACTTATTACAAAAATGTCATATTTATTTAAATAACTTTTTTCAGAAAATATGTATTTTTATGTGAAATAAAATTTGTAATTTACACTTGCAGACGCTTAATTGGGATAATAAACTTTATTTTGGGCTTGTACGTGTTTTATGTTTTTACATACAAAACCGAGCCTTAGTTATAATGCATATTTCTCGTGCAGTACTTTAGAGATTAAGATTAGTGTAGTTTATTCCAATTGAGTTATTACATTGAAGTAACAATAGGATGCAATAAGAAAAATGTTTGTATCAGTCAATATAAGCTGCACAATAACTATTGAGATTTGATTTTTGTGCTCTTTTGTGGCTAACACACACGGTTAGATTCCTCGCATATAAACCCGAGTAGGGATTCAGATCTCAATTTAGGAAATTGTCCCGTCTCATATAGCCTCGTTGCTGGAAAAAGACGTTAATTTCAAATCAACCTAGACATGTATTTTATTTGGAGTAAAGCCGATCACTGTGCACGCGATGAACTTAATTTATAAATTTCATCTACAGTATATATCTTCAAATGTTGGCAATCATGATTCATACAAACAAGTTTCTAAAATCTTGTAAATGTGAAGGGTTTGAAAAACTCTTATTAAGTAGGTATTTGGTATCTTCTAGTTGCCTACTTATATACAAATAAGCATCATAATTTTATAGTACTTGAAACAGTTGTAGTTGGATTTGCTAATTTTGTCGTAGCTTTCGAATTGCTGATCAAATATGGTGGTATGTTTGATTGTAATAATAAATTATTACTGTAAAGATTGATACAGAAGAAAGTAATCCGTTGAATATATTGACTAACCCAAATATATCAATAATTCAGCAGATTTTGTAACTAAGTTGCACAGCGTTCTCACTAGACTTATTCTTTTCAAATAAAGAAACTGTATTAATAAAATAGCGCACATAATGACGTAACATAAGTTTATTCAGGGAAAATGATAAAAACCTTGTGATTTGAGCTATTTCGATACGTACAAATTGTATTAGACAACCCTTAAAATTATGTAAACCTATACTTTTCTAAGTAAACAAAGCCATATTTTCACTTCCAAGTGCCTGTAGGAGTGAAGTTCAAACCGTAAGAGACAAATTTTACTTGAACACATTTCCAAGAATGTACTGCTTCGTCAAATCAGTAAGGCATAATTAACCCTACGCTTACTGTATATCATCTTGAATAAGTGCAGGTAGAAAGAGCAGTTTACTTTAGAAGATATTCGTAGTTCATTATTCAATGTAAGAATAATATCACTTTTACTGGGTGTCACAATTCTTAATAACCTGGGAACATTGATTGCAAAAAAAAAAAAAAAAAAAAATCTCAATACTATAATGCACAACGAGACGAGTTTCGTTTAAGATTAACTTGAATCTTACAATTAATCATTGTTGTCGATGGATTCGTATCTTGAAGTTACTATTTTATATTTACAAAATGCTGTATTTTAAACTGCATGAAAACTTATAT
Organism: Thermobia domestica; assembly: GCF_964235325.1. Lineage (NCBI taxonomy): Eukaryota > Metazoa > Arthropoda > Insecta > Zygentoma > Lepismatidae > Thermobia > Thermobia domestica. The sequence continues at coordinate 197,782,595 of NC_137459.1, read as the reverse complement.
GACACAAAATAACATTAAAAAGCTCAGGAAAACATTCTTATGAAACTTCAAATAATTTATGGTAGAAAATTAACAAATGTCTACAAAGTGAAATTTCTAGAAACTACAAAAGAAAGTAAACGTTTATTTTAAACATTTATGGCTTGTTGCAACTTTTCCAATGTTATTTCAAGTTACGTACTAAAGTGTGCGTGAGTTCTTTCGCAAGAGTGATTCTTCTATAGTTTTTGTCTCTTATTAGAATGCAAATTTCGTCTTCCAATAAGACAACATGAACTTTAGCACAACACAAATGCATGCTTTTTCTTTCTCCTTGACGTGCTGAAACAAATCACGACCAGCTGATTGCAAGGACAGTTATGACGACTCTATACTTACAAATCACGTTTTTATTGGTTTTCCTTTGAGAAAAAAAAACTCAATTGAACATTTCCAAATAGATTCACTTTATCATTAGAAATAAATTTAGCAAATATAGAACAAAATTGAAGCATATGATTAAAAGGAGAAAAAAATTTAAAAAACGCAATAGATTTTATATAGAACCGTAGATTTTCATCTACAATGCGCTATATGCAAATGTAGAAAAAAAAAGGTAAATTGTTGATATATCTATTAACTTTTATAAGATATACATGAATTGGAAGTTGGCGGATGTTACTAATATTAAAATATTTTGGATAAGATTGATTTTCTTCTTGCGCATTTTACTGCAATTATTTTTTCATAACTTAAAATGTAATTGTCATTTATTGTAATGATTATTATGAGAATTTCTCACGGTAGGAAGATCACGATGACGGGTTTCCATTGTAAAACGTGAGATTGCAAATTCAATTTCAAGTTGTGAAATGTGCACTAATTTTGGTGGCGAAATACTATGCACAAACATTGTTCCTTAGAAAATAAAGATACATTTGCCACATTTCTCTTTAAAAAGTTTTGCCTAACTATAGATGAAATTAAGTAGCTAAATCTTATTTGTCCAATTGAATCTCTTTCAAACCGAATTATTAAAATTTCCTACGTGGGGATGCAAGAATGACTGTAGTCTTCTAAAGAGAGATGAGTGCCCAGGCTTTTCTGAACAGTGTTTCTTCCAGGCGTGCTTTCTGCGGACTGTCCTCCGCCTTTCAGCTAAGATAAACTGAATTGGAAAAATGAAATTAAATCTTTGAGTTTTACGTCCCACGGTTATACCGGTTAGGTTAAAGGAGACAGTGATGATGAGAAATGAATGAAATGGTGGAATGAAGAAAGTGGGAGGAAACGGGAGAACCCCGAGAAAAACCACGCACACAGTGTTTGTCCTCCACAAAGTTCACTTGGCGGGGGATTAGATCGAACCCGGGACCCCAAGCACCAGAGGTCAACGCTCTACCACTAAGCCACCGCGGCCCCATAAACTGAATTGGGATTATATCTCTCTTGTATAGGGCACGTCTTTAGTAATAAATGCCAAATTAACGATCGTGTATGTCCTTTCTTCGACCAACCTTGGTTGACCGAAGTCCGTATTTGTGAATTTTCATTGTACTATACTAATACTTGGATAAAAATACCACAATAGTGTCCCAGTCCAGCCCCCTCAGATTTTGATTTTTCTCCCCGAGACAAAATTTTGTGTAAAGTGGACCATTTTTGGACAAGACTGTACAACGACCACTTAATTATCTCATTACATTTTCTCCCGCTTTTGTTTTCAATTCCATAATATGACTCTTACGACATAGGATTGGCGGTATTAAAATATTTATATTATACCGTATATTATTGTAAATGTTATTCATGTTCCCGCTGTTGAACGCTTGAGTTTCTGTGGTTAGGATATTTGTCATAGAAATATAGGTAATACGTTTTTAAGCATTTCATACGATAAGTAAATTAAAGCCCAATGATCTTAATTGTTTCAAATACAATACTTAGTCCATATTTAGAATGTTAGTTTATATTCAATAAACTACATATCTAGTACAATTTATTTTCCTTGTATTTTCCCAAATCAATCTATCAGATTGATTATTCTTGTTACAGAATATAACTATTTCTTTAAAGTGCTGAAAACAGCTTGCAAATCAAGTTATCAGTTGTCAAGGATTTATCTAAGCAAGTATTGATTTATTTGACCAACTGTATAGTGTGAAGGAATATGCTATCCAAGTTCAAAACAAAAGTTCCCAGCGTTGGTTTCCGTTGGGAATCAGTGAATTTAGTTTCACTTTGGAAAGTACTTCCTGCCAGTAGCTGTTGTCATTCTGATAGAACAATAACAAAAAATAGAACGCTGAAAGGTATGTTAATTTTATAATTTAAGTATCGTACATAGCGAGGATCCCACAGCAGCCGTACAGAACTGAAACCGTATTACTTGAGTACAAAGTAGTAAGTTCGTCTTTAGTTGAAGAAACAGCTCTGCAAACAATGTTATCTCGTCTTTGGTCAGCATTGAAGTTCATTAACTCTTGTATGTTTTCCCCTGCATGATTTTTACCTAGTTCTCACTAGGCCAGCGGAGCGAAGCGAAAACATTTTTTTAGTGAAATTCAATGGGCTGTGACGTCGCGGGTATTTTACCGCGGAGCGTCGTATTTAATTGATTTGGAAACACTTTCCGCTGGGCTGTCAGGTGAGAAGAATCTGTACAGAACTGCTTTTACCATGGGTACCGTTAATCAATCAATCAGTTTGTGTGCAGTTAGATCAAGTTGAGATAAGATACGCTGTCTTGCTTTATGTCGACAACTTGCTCAAGGGCACTGTAGAAAAAAAATCATAAAAATATAAGTGACAGGAAGAAGATTGAAAGCGCTGAGTTGAGGAAAATGCAGTTATCATTACGTTTTTGTATTCAAAATTCTTATAAAGCAGGAATATTCCATACTTTCAAAGAGAAAAGCAAAACAATATTAACAACTTTTTGTAATTTGTAGATGAAGCTTTTATAAAGATGAGCACATTCAATCGGCATTCCATTGGTTTTGGTTACACATGATGGATATTCTATTTACACAGATGTTTTTAATATGTAAGGCATTCTGTCAAGCATATGTAGTTAATATTTAGTATGTTTGTGACCAAAATATTGCCTAGACAAGTTAAGTTTGCCCTAAATTTTGAAGCAGAAATTCTTCAATAATTATATCCTGTGGGAACTACGTCCTTGCCGGGATTAAAATCAGATACAGCGCTTTTCTGTACATAATTATACCTTGTTTACCGGTTTATTTCTCTATTAAAGGCGAATCTACAAGTTTTGCAATCCTATACCCATATCCGCAACACGAAGATATCACAAACTATTATTTCTCTAACTATAGATTTTCAACATTGCTAACTTGCTACATTAGTTGGTGAGAAACTTTCAACGTAGGTTTTAGAAAGTTCTGTCTGCGGTTAATCAAATGTCAAAATAACGAATATAAATTGTCTTAATATAGTCCCATCAATAACATAGAATTATAAACGTTTGCAGTATATATACAATGTGTGTGTGTGTGCTATGAGAGTATTAGGTTCAAATTTGAATCTACTTTCATATTTATGCATCTTATTTTAATAGAAGTATAAAATAAACTTAGCATATTTTTCTCAAACTTTCACAAGATGAACATCAATGATGCCGCAGATGAGATGTGAACCCTAGAACTGTTTACATGTTTAATTTCGATGAAATTGCCCACCATAACAGCTGGCAATTCCAACGAAATATATAGCTTAAGGGCTCCCTTAAGATGCTGTCTTGGAATGCTGTATGGAGAATAAAACAGTTTCAGATACTATACCCTCATACATAATATAAATAGTTCGCTACGTAAATCTCGCCATTACGACAGCATAGTGTTTAGAATTCAGTCCAAAGAAGGATTACACGAACTTCAGAAAACAAATAAAATAAACATTGGTTTTCCCGAGGACACTTCTATCATTTTATCAAACGTTTCGTAAAAACCTTTTCCTTTTTTAATTTAACTACAGGGTATAACAACGAGATCTTAGATCTTAAGAGTTTTCATTTTATATGACTGCAAAATAATAATTCATATATATTATCGTAACATTTCATTTTCTATAACTTAATTATTTTATAAGTATGCGTTAAGAGTTGTTCTCAAGTAATCCAATCATGATAAAATTTGTTTCATGTAAAAGAATAATAATAAATGAATTCTTAACATAGGTAAATTTTTATATTTAGCAAATGTTTAGTCCAGAGCAGATGAGCATGTTTAGTCCTAGTGTTTTTGTAGACTAATGCATAGTATTTCAAAATGTGAGCACAATGGTTGTGATTGTGACTCTTTATTAGGACTAGTTTGTTACTTTATACTATAACAAGAAAAAATGTATTGATGAGACAGAAAAGTCGTCTAGGAAGAAATTGGCCTTAATTTGGTAATCTTCTAATCTAATTTGCTACTTCTCTTCTTTGAGTATTTTTAAGTTACTTTCGTTCTAAGCTTGCGTCAAAAAAGAGCTCAATACTATTGAAGGAAAAACTGTGCCGTGTCTTGCGTTGTTTCAACCCGAAACACAGTGAACCTGTTAAGTTGACCGACATTAAAGCCTTTCAAGTGGTGGACGCTAGGGATGCTTGAACGCAATCAAGTTTTGTGGCTGATGTGTGCAACGGCTTGTGTAGCCGGTTCGTCAGCCAGGAGAGGTCACATGAGGTTGGAGGTTTAGGATAGAAGATTTAATAAAATGTGCCCGAAGGTTTACGCAGACTAGTAATGAAACACTGAAGGAAGTGATTCAGATGTTGTGCTACTTAGGTGAAGAATTTACTATGTGGTATTTCATTATCTTTTTCAGAATTGACCACCCACTCGACATAACCTTACAATAAATAAAAATGACTTCATAGAACTGACCGTGGTTATACTGCATATATACATATAAAGACACCTTTTTGGAGATCCGGGTTTGTTTCCTGGTGTGTTGATATAAGAAAAAACTAAATCCACATCTGTAACTAAGTTTTTTCATGTAATATTCGAAACATTATTAACTACATTTATATTATAAATATTTATTGTTTAATATTTACTGTTAATCCGTCTTCTTTAGCTTAAAGGTCATAATAGTGTGAAGTTAAACTAAAAATAGTTCATTTCATTTCAATTTACTGCTAATAATAACTGTTCATACTTGTGGAATAGTTTACTCACACAAATAGGCCATCAAATTTTATTCCATTTTATAAATATGTTTAATGTTTTTGGGACCCATGTGAAAATTAATAAAAAGAAAAGCGGAAACTGACCTTTTCATGGCTAAAGTGGTAGAATATTTGCATTTGACGCAGAAGATTTGCGTTGTCTTTGGTCAATGTTTGTGACTGGGAGTCAATGTGCAATTGGAGATTAACATATACATGTCTTACATAAAGTGTATGCTGAAAACTAATGGACAATTTCAAACAAATAAAGGGAGAAGAAAATGTCTTCAGTACCACAAAACAAAAAGAAATATTAAGATTTAAAAAATATGTAATGAAAAAAACAATACACCCATCAAACTTCTAACTAAATGTAGTGTTTCAAGTGGTAACGTAGTAGTAAAAATACAACATATACAAGTGTTTTGAGTTGTATTGATTTTGAGTGACTTTCACAATAAAATGCTAATATGTTCAGCGTATCCATTTTTGTAGACAAATTTTCAGGAATTTATCCATATTATTGTTCCAGTTGAGTCAAAGGAAGAAAATAGATCAAGATCTAAAACTGTCTTGTAGGAATGTTCGTAAACCAAATGAGGAGCTTATTTAAAAATGGGACTTTTCTAGTTCCATTTTTCCCTTCCAAATTCGCCCTTAACAGTTTCTAAATTTTTGGAATGAGCTCTGTCGGGTATGCAATCGAGTTTATGCAAACGGAAAGGATTGTGATAGAAATGACAATATACTGTAAAGTTTGTCGTTTCTATCAAAACACAATAGGATCCACCTAGTAAATTCATTTTTGTAAAATGAGTTATTGTCGAATATCATCCTGAAGATTCAGAAACCGTTAAGGGTGAATTTCGAAAGAAAGAATAAATTAAAAAAAAAAAAAACATAAACAAAAGAAGATTGAAATGTTCCCTTTTGAAAATACTCATCAAATGTCACTTTGTAATACTTTTTTAGTGCTACAAAAAGAAGTAAAATAATGTTATTGGTTGATTGTCCTCACTCTGAAACCATTATTTTGAAGGATGTTCTGTACGGCATAGTAGCAGCTTCTCGCTATAAATACAAGTAAATGAAATCCTTGTTAGTAGTAAGTTGTGCTTTTACTACTAACCTCTGCATTTTATCCCCACGTCTAAATTATTATTGGTTTCTTATTCATAACAAGTTGATTTTGTCATGACATACAACCATCTAGTTGAAACTGTTCAATGCTGATTTTCTGTTACAATTTTAATTTTCCTAATTTCATATTCTAGAGCAAGTTTAAAAGTAGTGGATATGAGGATTGCTTTCTGCTTCAGATTTATGAATTTCACAATAATTTTTCTTCCGATTTGTCTTTGTATTAAGGCTCTCCTTCCGCAACCTAATTTTCTTGAATTCTGAATTCTTTGAAGATATTATTATATACCTAGTAATTTCTCTTGCAATCAAATCATAGGCTTTCTTAGAACCTGTGAATACCAGTTGGTGAACCGTACCTCATATTTCTATACGCGTATATTGTTACATCTGTCTTGTGCGGAATATCTGTTTTGCTGTTGACTTATGTTCGAAAATGAAACCTTTTAGTTTTACGTCCAACTGTTATGTTCTTCCGGCTAAAGAAGATGGATGATCAATGAAAGTGAGTCAAAAAAATTGAAATTGGTGGAGATATAATGTGGGAAGAAACGAAAGGATCTTAACACACTGACACAATGCTGTTCATTACATCGCATGACTTGGGACCAAACCAGGGACTCATCGCACCAGAGATGAGCACTCTCCACTGATCCAATCTTTTACCTTATTACGTCTGAAGCCTCATTTATGACCTTACTACTTCACGTTCATACGGGGCTAAGCAGCGTGCTACAAGAATTTTAGACCAGAGCTTGTAATATGTTAAAAGTAATCATATTCCACTTAAAAGAAAAATCAATGATTAAATTTGAAATGTCGAGTCAGTCAATTCGACGTGCCAAGGATTATTTACAAGATTCAGTAGAATGAATATGGAGAATTTACTGTCCCTTTCGATCAGTGCTTAAAGTGATATCAGATGAGGTGACGGTATGGAGCAAATATAACCCCTTAGAGCAGTAATTTAGACAGAGCCCTAAAGAGCATCTCTACTCCTGACATTTTTGCACCATTTTTGATGTGAAGAATCTATAGAAAGAGAGAGAGTGAGTACTAATGTAGTAAATGTTTTACTCCTCACTATCATCAGCCGAACAGAAGTAAATATTTATAAAATGATTTTAATTTAAGATTTTGTTTGAGCATATCAGTGATCTAAATGACGAAGAACACGAATGGTACGTATATTTAAACATCGCATTTATAAAGGTAACCAAGAAAGTTATGTCGCTTTTTGTGAAGGTCTGTGTTTAAATGGATCTAACACCGTGAGTTGAATGCTAATGGAGATAAGGCGAAGGCCAGTTGTTGGTGTGGGTATATCCAACATACTATCTGGTTGTGGCAGTTCAGTGAACTTGCGTAAGGACATAATGAACATGGGTCCTCTACAGAGCGTCATAAGGGCGTGTATGCTGTACGAGTTCAAACTGAGGTCAAACGCCGCTGCAGAGGGATGGAAGATATGCCAGGCCTTTGGTAAGAGTGTCGTGACTAGTGGACAGTGCAACGGTGCTTTAACAAGTTTAAGGACGGTTATGAAACACCCGAAGACGCACTACGTGCAGGAACACCAACACATGTACAAAATGAAGATCTTTAGACAGCAATTGAGGCGAACAGTGGCCAGACATGTGAGGAACTGGGACTACAATTCAGTGTTAGTGGAGAAACCATTCGACAGTACCTCAATCAACTTGGGAAGCACTATAAGTTAAGTCATGTGGGACTCATCGACCTAACTCCGGGCCAGAAGAGAACACTAGCAGACACCTGTGTTTCTTTGCTGTCTCCACTGAGGAAGGAGCCATTTGTAGACAGGGTGTTGACATGTGATGAGAAGTGGGTGCTGTAGGAAGCTCCACGGCGCCGTCATCATTGATTAGCATCCCATGAACCAGTTCCAAAACAGCCAAAACCAGCACTGCACCAGAGGAAAGTCCTCCTGTGTGTTTGGTGGACTGCTCGCGGCATCGTGCATCGGGAACTTCTACCAGCTGGTCAGAACACTACTGCAACTGTGTACTGTCAGCAGTTGAGCCATGTTCAAGAAAAACTCAAAACCCTGGTACCAGCACTTCTGAATCACAAACGGATCCACCTGTTACAGGACAGCGCTAAGCCCCACGTGGCTAGGATGACCTGGGATACCATTCTACGTCTTGGATGGAAAACCCTATCGCACCCGCCATATTCCCAGGACATTACACCGTCCGATTATCTCCTGTTCCATTCCATGGATAATCACCTTAGAGGGCGCCAGTTGAAATCCCTAGTAGAGGTGCTAAATTCTTCTTGATATCTTCTTCGCTTCACGACCCATCAATTTTCACCGCGATGAAATCCATTGCCTTCCAGAACGTTGGCAGAAAGTCGTCGATGCCGATAAGGACTATTTTTGGCCTTAGGTGACATACCGATATTCGTGAGAAAGGGGTGGTTGAGAAAGCGACAGGACTTTTATACAATAGCATAATAATCCAACGTAGTCACTCTCGTCTCGTCTCTAGTATCTACTTATTTAATGAATCTTTCCAATCTCATTTTCATTTTATAAAGATTCTTCTGGCCTCGTATCGTCTCGTGGCCAACACTAATTTTCTAAACACAAAAGTCCAGACAATGTGAAAAAAAAATAATTTTGAATAAAAAAAGAAGTCCTGTCAATGTCAGGGTTGGATCCAGGTTAAACATTGTAGGCAGGCGGTACGGTAGTTAGATTTTTTTGAAGGGGGGTGGGTGGGTTTGGAATTGCTCAAACAAATATTGAAAAAATCAGGAGCACAAAATCTGCCATTGAATAGGATGATAGAGAACTGTTATTTCTTTCGAAGCAGCAGCAACGAAATCTTTGATAGTATAAACATATTTGTTGACAACACTAACGCCATACTTATTTCTATGTGTAAAATGTGTTTTTTTTTCCCTAGACGTAAATTACCATTTTAATCACTTATTTTTACCGGTATGCCATATCGGCCGATTTTCTAACTTTCGGATGCATAACCGGCTCATACCGGCTCACTTTAAGCACTGCTTTCGATACAATTAAACCTCACTCAAACCAAAGTATTTGGGTGAAATTCTTGAAATAACAATTTTGAAAAGTTAGCTTATTGGCATCAGTGTTATCAGGAGAAAAGCTGTTTCAATTTCCCGTTCTTTTACACGACGAAGCAAGTAATTATACAACATTTGGAACGAGGTGTGTCGCTTCCTGTCAATAGATTTACGGGGGCTTCTGCATCCATTAACATCAGCGAAAGCTGCTACAATCACATTTTAGTAGAGGCAAATTAAATATAAGTTGTACAACAACACAAACTAAATCATTTGTGTTTTGTTTGGATTGTGATCATATCATATACATACACTAATCCGAAGTTGTGACGTGAGTAACAACGTAGTAACATCCTATTTTACTCAATTACATACTTGGCAATATGGAGAATATTCTTTTTGTAATGTTAATTTTTGTCAATACAATTTAATGGTAAGTTATATTTTGTAGTTAAAAGTAGTTTTTTTTTCTGATACGAAAGTATATAACAGCGCGAAATACTCGATATTAACCACAATAGTAATTATATACTCTATCAAAATTTCAGAAAGTCATCATGGAAAGTTGACACAATGGCACAGGTATTTAGTAAAGTACTACTGTGGAAATATTATTTACATTCTATTAAAGTTTTAGTAGTAGCATTCAAGTGATATATATATAATATTGTGTGGAATATAAATGGAACTGACAGCTTAGATGACATGTATATATGTTTTGAAGCAAGAAAAAAGTTTAGGAAATGGTTTGTCAGGAAAAAATTCTGATTTTTAGAGGATATTGTTTCAAGCACGAGTTCCACTAGGTAATGGTTAAACACAACTTCTTTCTGCCTCCAATGTAACGGCTATGAGGACAAAGTTAACGTCCAGTATTGCCACCGTTAAACAAGCAGCTGCAGTTACGGTTACATGGTCAACTTTTTTTAACCTTATTTTTTTCAAATCCTATGTATTCTTAGTTTGTATTTTGTTTGTACCTCAGTAATGAATAGTATGCGCAAGATATGATTTAAATCACGATTTTAAAGTTAAATCATTAACTTTTTTTGTCAAAATTTGATATATTATTTCCTATTTGTTTCATTTTAGAACAGAAATTTCATTCTGGAAATATATTTAATACGAATCATGAGCATTTAATCGTAGCACATTATTATTTTATAAGTACTAATTAATTTTGTTTAGCGTCTCTTTTTCGGTACCGAGCCTGAGACATGTGCCTACAATTTAAGGTGGAATTCGAACCACCGTAATGCGTTCATTAGTGTCCCACTTAAAATCGAACCCGGAAATAAGTGCAACAAATGTGCGCACACTATGGTAGTACTAGACCAGCGGGAAGGGCTAGACTTGGAAATTTAAATTGTTGTAAATGGAATAGCTAGACGAATAGTATCCTGGGAGGAAAAGAATCAGTTCTCCTAGTCGTAACGTTAGCAGGAATGATAATGATTGGTAGAGGAAGTCCAGTAGGATTTGGATTGAATTTGATTTTAGCGTCCCCTTCATTATCGAGGCTACATAAGACGTAGACCTACAGCTTAACGTGAGATCGAAACCACATGAGCTTCCGCTGGAAATCCAACCCAGGTCTCTAGATGTGCGTGAAATATATTTTATTGTACAGATCCGAAACAAAAGTGACCGAAAGCGTTCAAAATGTGGGTGCGAAGAAGAATGTAGAGTGTTCTTTTGTAGAATGATAAACCTTGATGAATTAGCAAAAGTATGAGAAAGAACCGAAACTGAATATACCTTAAAAACAAGAATAACAGTTCAGACCAACGAGAAGAAATTTTATAAACATGGTGTAGAAGATATGATTGACTGTAGAAGGTAAAAGAGAGAAGAGGATAAATAAGAACATTGCAATTGTGGAATATATTAAAAAGAGCAAATTTTACACTAAAATGGAGATTAGTAGAAGCTTGTATATTTTCAGCAAGCGTCATGTCAGAGTACTTGCGGTGATAACATTGACATGAATGATGATAAAAATCAGTAGAAGTAATAGCTGTTAGAGTATTGTCTTCCTGTTCTCAGTTTATTGAAGCTACTCAAATTATTCTGTACTATTTGATAACATGGTTGAAATTGCAATATAAAATAAATATTTTGTAATTTTGCATACACATTAATTTAATAGTTAATATAATTACTCTGTTCTCATTGACAATTGTGCTTGTAATCTTATTTGAGGGGCTTACCACTGTTAAGCTGCCATTAATAGATCAAGTGACACCGATGGTCATGAAACACGAAAATTTTAGCTGTATTCACATGTGTAATTTTCTTTCTCCGATTGCATTTTAATACTATTTGAACAGTCTCTTATGATTCTTCAGAGAGAATGAAACCATTATCTGATTGTGATAATACTTAGATGATATAAACAACTATTGACAAAAAGATAAAATTAATATTTGTAGGTAGCTTTTCCACTTATCCGTATTAAAGCGCTTGTGATGTGATTATTATTCACATGTAATAGAAATTTCAATTTGATTCCGTTATATTAAATACATAATGTCCTCAGTCATGTAATTTAACATTTTTGCATGAATAATTAATAATTTATTTGTGCAATCGAATAGTTGGAATTATATAAAATATTACAATTATAATTGATACGTTCGTAGAAAACAGACAAGAATACTACTTACTCTGATCGTTGTTTTCAGCAGAATGATGAGCCCTGAAGTGCCAACACAATCAGGATTCTCTCATCATAGAACACAATCTTTGGATTCTATGAGTTCAGGACACAGCTCAGCATCTGGTGGGAATACGGACTACTATCCACGAAGAAGAGTTACAGTAAAACCTTTAGATGAGCCTACTGATTACGATGAACTACCAGCATACATGAGGTAAAGTACAAGATAATTTTTATTCTTGGTGTTACGGAAGATAATTTCTTCTGCATGTAGATTTCAAATTAAGTTTTAAAAATACTGTAACATGCACTTGATTTTTATGAGCTTTTATGTGGATAAATACAAATCGAAAGTGTTTATATTCTGCCTGTCCCATTATTATAATTTTAACTAAATACACATAATTTAAGCTGTGCTACCATTACTATCAAAATGAAAAATGTTTCTATAATTCGCAAGAACTGCCTTTTTGTTCTTTTACAAAAACGTTAAAATATATATATATAAAGAGTAATGGATCTCGCAAATCTCTGAAGCTAGTAAAATGAACGATGGCATATAAACTTTCCAATGAAAAAAAAAAAAAAAAACAACGGAAAATTCAATACACAAAAGAGAAACAACAAAGGGGGCACTTTCTTTAATGTTCGAATTCCCCATTACTTCTTCAGAAAATATTTATAAAGTAAGCATTTCCGAAGCATTTGCTTAAGCTCGATGCGTGAAACTCGGTATTTGAACTTTTAACTAAAAGTAATAAAATGTGCGTTTCAGCGACTTGAAAATTACACTTCTAAGAGGAAAGGAAGGTAAATTCCTATAATATTAAAATTTTTCACTGCTTATGAGATTTGGGCAGAAAACTCTTTCCCTTTAAGTTTCGGTTCGTCCAGTCAAGCAAATGAAAGTAGAAAGTGGATGATTAATTAGGTTCTTTTAATTATCTTAACATGTTAACGTAGTTTATTTTTTAAAGTGTTTTCTTTCACATTCTATTATAAAAATTCTTTGCTGTAATTATTAAACACGTTTAATGAACATAAAATAGACTAACCTCCATTTGAGGGGCCATGAGTTTGTTTTGGATGTTAAGCCATGATTTACCGTCCGTGGCATAACCTTTGATTTAAACGTCACGTACAATCCAGGCTCAGGTATAAAAAAATGTAGCATGGTAACAACTATGTTAGTAACACTAAAAATATTATTAATAATGGTAACGAGTAAAGAGTAGTTGATTACGAGTATGATAACGATTTGCTACAGAGAGTTCAATACAATAAATACAGGGTGTTTCAAAACAACACCAACAACGTTCGGGAGGTGATTCCTGACACCAAAATAATACAAAAAGTATAGACCATCATGGATGCACAAATGCTTCGTTTCGGAGTTATAGGCTGCCGAAAACATGAAAACATGAACTTTAAAGGTCCATAGCTCCAAAACTATGGGACCTACCTTAGTCGGGTCAAGACTTCACTTAAGAACTAACGTGTGTCCTATCCAAAAATCCATGTTGCAGAATCCTGTGATACTTCCGCAACAATTTTTAGAGAGATACTTTGAGAGTACTTCAAATTATATGCCCGTAGCTACACTCCCTCTAAAAATTACTTTTTGAGTACCTTAGGATTTTGAAACATGTATTTGTGGATAGTACACGTATTAGTTCCGAAGTGAAGTCTTGACCCGATTACGGTAGGTCCCATAGTTTTGGAACTATGGACCTTTTAAAGTTCATTTTTCATGTTTTCGGCAGCCTATAACTCCGAAACGAAGCATTTGTGCTCCCATGATGGTCTATACTTTTTGTATTATTTTGGTGTCAGGAATCACCTCCAAAACGTTGTCGGTGTTGTTTTGAAATACCCTGTATGTGTGTAAAAATAATTTACTTCAAATCTACACAAAAAAGCAACATGTATGACATATATAACTCAATACCATATTATGTTAGTAAATATGAAGTCAGTGGTGTGGAAATAGGAAAAAAAGACATTATGAAAGATTTGTGGAATCACATTTGATAGGCAGTTAAAATTTTCTGACCATACAAGTGCTATTATGCAAAGAGCAAGAAAGAACAGTAGGCTTTATTTTTCTTTTCTTTTTTTTTAATTTCAGAACGATAGAATATGTACTTATACAAATTACTTGTAAGAACTAAGCTAGAATCTTGTTCTGTAATATGAAACAGTATATCTAAAACTGACTAACAGATTGATAGCATTCTCTTCTGGTGGTACCATCGCATCTGTGCTGTCTTATGCCGTGTAAGACTTGTACCGCGAAATGATTTTTAGGTCTTGTGCCATTTAGAACTTGTGCCGTGTCCCCTATTATATTACCCAGGCTTACTTCACCGACAAAGCATATTCAGAACTAGACTAGGTACACTTCTACGAAGAAAGAGAAAAAACTTCGTTCACCTCTCTTGAAGATAATACTTATACAACCATACTTTTTTTTCTTAGATCTTAGTGACCAGAGGAAATTCGGCTTTCATGTACTTAATCTAGTCTATGGACATGAATAGCTATATGAGCATGTGGTAATGTGAGGTTGCAAAATAGAAACTGACAAAATAACTTAAAGAAGAGAAAAATAATCTCCGAATGTAATATGTCGAGTTGTGACCTAACATGGAATGGGGAGAGTGCACATAGAATCAAAAGGGAAGGACTTCAGTTCCCTGAATTACTCGAAAAATGTGGAAATTGTGTCCACCTAAGTTTTTCTTTCCTTCTGTGGTTAGTCATATGTATTTTATTGACGAAAGGTTCAAAATTCAGTACTATCTTACTATACTAATTTCATAATATATTTAACCAGAACTACTTGATTTCTGGCGGAGTTGGGAACTAGACTTGCACATGCTGAAACAAGTTGTTACATAGTTACATCAAGAGAGCACACGTAGGTAGAAATCGTGAATCCATTCTGCAGATAAAATGTTAAGAATGAATGTCAGTACAACCTTATGCCAGCTTACAATAAGCTAGCGAGTTTCAATAGTTTCATCATCCCAAACAATTAAGTTACTCTAAAATTTTAGATTTTTAAACTTTATCCCAACAAAGATACAGTGTGTCAAATTTTGATTTTTAGTATAGGGCTAATTTCAGTTTTTGAAACATTGTAACGTAACGTAAAGAACTATTAGTGTTTGCGTTTTATTTTCAAACAGTACATTTAGCTACACACTATTAACCTTCTTGGGGTGATATGTCTTCGAACATTTGCAAATTTGACACCTTTGATATCAACTGTTTAGGTGAATTGGGGCTACTCTGCATAGTAACTTCATCGAATATCTACTAAACGCAAGATATGGTATTCTTCTCTGAATAAAATTGTTTTTGTTTCATCAACCTAGGATTCATCAGGTCTCAGTAATATCAGTTAACACCCCCCCCCCCCTACAAACACAAGAATCAGTGTGCGTTGCCGAACAAAAATGAATGTCATTGGAGATGCGGAAACGATAAACAAACAAAAAAATATTTTTAGACTCTGTAATCATATAGAAATCTCTAAACGAAAAGTCATTTGATCATAAAATGGTCAGACAACTTTCATTGGCTCACTTGTAATAGATTGATCCATGTACTGAAAAAATGATGCAAATGTTTTACGATTGTTTTAGATGTTTGAAAACTATACTGACAAACCAAATGCATACATGGGCAGACTGACATGGCACCCACTCTGCTAGACTACATGAAATGAGGATACATTGCATTAATGTCAAAAAACGTATTTGACATTGTTGATATATTTGATGCATATGAACTTCATCTCCTAACACATAAGTAGTAGTATCACATATGTTAATATAAAAACAAAAGAGAAATTATCAAAGTCCTGCTAAAGTTTGATTTTTTTTTTAATAGACGAAATAAAACAAATTGTGCTAAAAGTAAAAATATATATTTTCAAGAAAATTACTTTCTAAAAAAATTTAAAAAATAAAAAGGAACGCATTGGGAACATCCTCATACACTATACAATCAATTTATAAAATTTCCCATTCTCGTGTAAATCAAATGATTGTATATGACAACGCTCCAAATACTTTTCTTGTTATTTACGCATAGATTTCTTAAAGTAATTTTCTTAGAGAGAATTTTTACATTTTACATACAGTACGATTTA
This sequence comes from Thermobia domestica, assembly GCF_964235325.1. Taxonomy (NCBI): domain Eukaryota; kingdom Metazoa; phylum Arthropoda; class Insecta; order Zygentoma; family Lepismatidae; genus Thermobia; species Thermobia domestica. The sequence continues at coordinate 197,766,416 of NC_137459.1, read as the reverse complement.
TTTACTTTTTTTAAAAAAAAAAAAAAGATACAGGTAAATTTTTTTTTAAAATATCTTTTTAATCCTTTAATTTGTAGTGGATTTAATTTTGTTTGTACTTTTCTAAAGAAAGCCTGTTCTTAAATTTTTCAAATATTTACGAGAAATCGTGAAAATCTGAGATTTTGTTAGACCTTGTGAATATTAACCCCTGTGTACTGGATAATCCCGCTTTCATATAAAAAAGGCTGATGGCTTTCCTCCCACCCATTGCGGTATGAAGAAAATTTCCTCTTCTCTCCTACCTATTTTAAAAATCTTAGTTTACTAGTGGTACAGTGGCTCTGTGGCATAGAGCGCTTATCTCCGGTGCGTGGGGTCCCTAGTTCAATTCCTGGCTTAGTAAGTTTATGGTGGACAAAATAGTGTCCATAGGTTTTCTCGGGTACTCCCGTTTCCTCCCACATTTTCATTCGACCAATTCTTCCATCATTCACTTGCCTTAATTATCCGTCTCCTTAAGACTAAAGGGCATAATTGTGAAACGTTAAACTGGAAGATTTAATTATTTTTTTTTGTTTCTTACTCTCTTCGCCCATTTTGTTTCTCTATCTTCCTCCTATATTACATTCCGAAGCTCTCTTTCTTTTAACTTCCGTAATGTCCAAGTCTCTGAACCATACAGTCCAATACTCCATACAGACCAACTTCTTCTTGAGTCCAATATTAAGTCCACTAGTTAAGATTATCGACCTCTTCAAGTTCTCTTTGTTCTACTCTGATTTGTGAGAGTGGGTTTTCACGGGATATTCTCATGACTTTCGTATATTTGATTTCCATTCCATATTATTTCTGTGTCAGCTATTTTATCTCATCTCCTGTAATCCTTCGGTTTTAGCTATAATAGCCGTATCATCTGCATATCTGATCTTGTTAAATCCGCCCTCCAATCTTTGTATCTCCAATTCCACTAATGCTTCATTCATTAAGCATTCACTGTAAATATTGAATAATTGATGCAACGTACTGTATTCTTGTCTGACTCCTCTTAGTCACCACACTATTAGTTTCTCCTTGATTCAAACGCAACTTCGTTTCCCAACTACAGATTGCGATTGAGTCATCGGTCTCTGCAGCTGACCCCTATTTCTTTAATATTTTCAGAAATTTGATCCAACTGACCCAGTCGAATGCATTTTGTCAGTCGATGAAACACACACACACAACTCTAACATAACTACTAGTTTTCAGTCGGTATCAGAAATTTTTCAAACCACATACCATTTCTGGTGTCTTTTTTTCTTTCCGGAATCCAAATTGATGTCCTCTAATATCTCTTCTATCTTATGTCTTAAGTTGCCTGTTCCGTATGTGCGTAATAATCTTTCCAGTGTGGAAATAAGGCTAGGTTCTCTGCTACGCTTGTCTTTTCTTCGGTAATGGAACCATTGTAACCCCAAGAAAATAATTTGACCATTCTCCACTCAGGTAGATTTTGTGAATAAGTGAAGTCAGTACTTTAATTGTATTGTCTTCTAATCCCTTGAGCAAATTTGCTGTTATGTCGTGGTCTCCACTGGTCTTCCTCCTTTGCATGTCTTTGGCTTGTACTGCTTTACTTTTCAACATACTGGGTCCTTTTTCATCATCCACTTCTACTTCGATCACAATATCTTTAGGGCTGTTCTTCTGATCATACAGATCCTTTATGGATTTCTTCCAGATTTTAAGGATTCTTTGGTCAGTGACTATATGACCTTGTTGATTTTCGATTCCAAATTTGCGTATACTTTTGTTAGCTTTCATTCCTAATTGTGCTTTCTGATACACGAGATCATATTTGCCTCGTCGTTGAAGTTCCATTATTTCTTCACATATCTGTTCAATGTACTTCTTTGGCTTTGTCAGTTTCTTTTCTTAACTCAGTATTCAACTTTCTACGTTCTTTGATGTCCTTTACTTTCGCCCTTCTACGTTTCTTCATCTTCTTAAGCATCACTTCAGTTATCCATGTTTTTCTCTGCGCTCGTTTCATCCGGCCAATGTTATTCTGGAGTGTGTCTAGCAGACTCTAACTTCTATTTTCTACACTGCCTTCATATCATCCATTGCACAGAATTCTTCTTCAGCCTCTTTCACATCACTTTCCACACTTCTTAGTTACTCTAAGTTCAGTTTTCGATTTCTCCTCCCATTTCTCTTGATTTATTTTAACCAGGTTTGCACCTCTACTACTGGCAGATTGTAATCCGAATCAGTATCCGCTCCCGGTAGTGTCTTCGTCTCGTACACTATTCCTAAAACTTTGCTTGACAAGAATGTAATCGATTGGTAGCGTGTCTTGTCTCCTGGACTTTTCCACCCGTGCATCGTGATTTTTCTTTTCTGAAACTACGTTTTAACACCACCATATCATGTTCTCTACAGAATTCGATAAGCATTTGGCCCCGTACATTTCTTCTACTTAGTCCAAATTCCTTATTCGCAACTCCTCCTACTACGCTGTTGAAGTATCTCATTACTATGGCGCTGGCCTTACCTCTCCCCTCTTGATGCAATGTCACTAGTCTCATCATATATAACTTCTGCTTCATTGTCACCATTATCGCCTGGGAAGAGATACCGAGTATCTCAACGTGTACGTGGTACGTCAACACGTTAGAGGTAGTCCCGTGTTGCTTGGACGATCCTACCGGGAGAGGAGTGTCGGATTCCTGCCTTCTAGGGAAGCTAAAGGGAAGTGGGGGAGGGGCCAATCTCAGCACCTGGGTAACTGCTCTGATCCCGCGGAAGGGAGGAAACTCTGTAGGATATGGGCCGGCAGCAAACTCAAATGGTGACTTAACACGTAGTCCGGGATGAGATGCGAAGCATCTCGACATTGTGGTACCTCTACACACGGAGGTTGCCAGTTGAACGATGCAGGTAGGCAGGGCAGGGACGAGAACCCCCTCAGGCATTGCCTGGGGTTCCCGGATTGGGTTGGACTCTGCCAGGCTGTGGTCATACCGTGGGATTCGGTAGCACATGGGAGCTAATCCCAGGAATCTGGGTAACGACGAACATGTGCGGGAGGTGAGCTTGCCTTATAACGCTCGGGCACCATGCCTGCAGAGTGTGGTAGGGCCTTACTCGCTAGCAGGACCGCCTCCACCAGTAGGTTAACTGGTAGGCACTCAGGACTTCGGTCTGGCCGCGCACTGGGTATATCCCACTGCCTCCAGCTCATGTGGTTCGGATTCCACGTTAATCAGTAGGTCCACGTCTCATAAAGCCTCGCTGCTAAGGGACGTTAAACTCAAAATCAACTCAACCCACTGCCTCCGTGAATGGGAGTTACACGCTAAGGCGTCAAGTTATGGGGCAAATCTTGACGGTGCACATCGTGCACGGGGACTCAGGTCCAGGCACGAGCAACTACGGGCGGGGTGCCTCGTTTGGCGGTACCCACCCATTCAAGAGACTGAACGGTCGCGGGTATGCTCTCCATGCATGCAATTAAGCGTGGACTAGTAGACCACTAGCATCAACGTGTTGATGTATTATCACAATAGCCACTAGTTTCGGACGTAGCTTTACAAACAACAAGCGGTCATTTCAGCATTCCATTTTGGTTACGCTCCTTGCTACTTTGTTCCTGATTGCTATTACCCACTATGTTCACTTTACATTTATCCATTTCCACTTTTAAATTTTCAAAATTACCCGCACGCAGTGAAGTTTGTACGTTCCATGTTTCTATGCTGAAATCAAAGAGCGCATATTATTATTATTATTATTATTATTATTATTATTATTATTATTATTATTAATTTCTTTCAATTTTTCATTTCATTTACCTGACAGAACTCATCGTGGCTACATAGTTAATGTGGAAGACTAAAAAATAAATGAATAAAGAAATGAAATCTTTCACTTTGTCTCACGATTATGCCCTTTACTCTAAGGGAGACGGATGATTAATGCAAGTGAATGATGGAATAATCTATGTATTGAAAATGTGGGAAGAAACGAGAGTATCCCGAGGAAATCCGCGGACATGGTGGTATCCACCACAAACTAACTTGACTGGTATCGAGCCAGGGACCCCAAGCACCAGATTTAAGCGTTTTACCACTGAACCACCGTGCGCGAGAGACTGGATTTCATTACCATTGGGAGCTCATGTTGTTTGGATCCCATATTAAACTGGAAATACGCATTTCATTGAGCATTGGCGCTGAAGGAACGTTAAAACCAACTAACCAAAATAAAACACACAGGACCTTATGCAGAGTAGTTCTGACGCGTGATTAGGGCCATACTAAAGAGTTTGACTAACATGTTTCCTGCAGTAGTCAGGCGTTTAGTATGATACTAGTCATTCGTCAGAACGACTCTGCATAATGCCCACAATGTTTAGGTTGTTCTTTACTGCAATTATTAAAATGACAATTCCGAATAAATTGATTTTGTCAAAGATAAATTGAAAAGTAACAAATTATATTTAACACAGTGAAGCATTATCAATCCACTGCTGATGATCTCCGCTATAACCTGTCTTTGGCAATTATTTTCCACGTTACTCTAATGCTTCATAATTTCGTCACACCACCTTATCTCCTTCTCCCTTAATGCCTAATCAAGAATTGTTTTTCTCCGCCTATCGTAATTTCTTCTTGCAATATGATCGACTCCTTGCCATTGCAATGTTTTTATTTTCATATTATCCGCCACGCATGTCATCTGATTCATTTGTTTCTCTGACTCGAGTGTTTTTCTCTGATCCGTATGTTTTATTTTCCTACATTAGTGAATTGTTTCCAGTGTGCATCACCCCATACTTCGTACTGAGTATGCAAACGGTGAATGTCTGGTTTTGTTAGTTTTTTGTTTGAAGTTCAGCGTCATTTTTCAGCACCAAGGCTATATGAGACGTGGACCTACAGTTTGTTAGAATCCGAATTACCGTAATACTTTCAAATTGTAATGCTCTCCCACCATGAATCGAATCTAGGACCAAAGGCGCATAAGCTAGCCGACAGGCGTCACAAAGTGTGTTGGCTTGATCTCGGAAAATGAAGCCAAACCTGGAACATTCCGCAACTACATATTCCAATTCGAGAACAGCAGCAGCGTTGGAAATATATTTGAGAGAGGCTACACTTATTAGCAGTTGTTCAGTTTCTAGCTTCATACAACTTAGTATTCAGGAGCCATCTCGGAAGAAATATCCAAAATGAATTTACAAGAAAAAGCAAATTTGACCTTTCTTGTAATAATAATAATAATAATAATAATAATAATAATAATAATAATAATAATAATAATAATAATAATAATGCGCTACTCCATTATTCTTAACACGTTCACTGTGGTAGTATAAAACTGAGTTTAGATCTCAGTGCTATACGAGTCACTCTGAGTCTCGTTGAAGGTTTGTCCGTTGGTGCGTTACGAGTCAGCAGTGACTCGTGCACAGATCTTACTTTGAGCTTCTCTCCACAGATGACGACACGGTATTTCAAATTCAAACTTCAGCCATCAGTTGATAGAATCTGAAGCTACATGACACCAAAGCAGGACGCGTCACCGGTGACTCGTGTAGCACGTGGATGCTAGTAATGTTTAAAATCTGTAAAAACGAAAATACATAAACGCACAGAGGTAATACAATGCATAAAACGGCACAACCCAAAAACGAAGTATCGCACGAGCCACCGGTGTCTCGTAACGCAACAAACGTGTCAATTGTACATGATCTATTGCTTACCTTAAGCAACTGTCCGTAATATTGCGATTTGCGAACAAAGACTCCGCTAGAATTAAAAATAATTCTACATTTACCTGAGACTATATTTTGACGAACAATATTCTGTCGCAGACATTTTCACTTTTGATATTGCGCCATACAACCGGCGGAAAGCCCCGTGGACATCCCTCGCCCTGAGCTTCACAGAGGCTAAGGTCACTTCTGTTTATTCACCACCTTGTCGGATTGATGTTCCGTAATCGGCGAATAAGCTATCTACCACTCGCGTTTTCCTTATCAATCTTAATCAACTCTTGTATTCTTTTATATAAATCAGCGATGAAAACTACAATCCTTGAAGTGACCCAAGAAAGTATTTTGTGTCTTTGCAATATTTCCAGACAATGCACATACTGAACATTCATTTGTTGTTGTTGTTGTTGTTGTACTTGCACATTACACCATCTTACTAGGTTTTTTTTTTCTTTTTTTTAATATAGACAGCTCCTGAATAGAACAGGAGTGAGTGATGGTTTAAGAATTAAATCAAGTGAAAGTTGTTTTTCAAATGTTAACTTACTCGTTGTCGTCAGCTGTTGTGGCCCAAAACTCTGCAATGTTCGAGAGATCGATCGTTTACAGAAACTGTTGACGTTAATAAACTTGAAGCTGTTCTGTTTTGAAAATGTAACTTTTTTTTTTTTTTATGCAGATACAAGTCAGTTGGATTTAAGTTTGCTAGAAATATTTTTCATGGTGGTTTGCTTTTTGAGGTTTAGGTAAGGAGCCACCACTACCTAAAACTGTAGTGAGCCTACCCTGAATGCAATTTATTCAAACACACCATTAAGTTGGAATAACAGAAAAATGTTTTATGCGAATGGTGCCAATTTAAGACTACGAAATTTCACTTCAAAAATAACACAAAATGGTAGTCTATCTGGCCAGTATCGGCTCTTGCAGTTTCTTTAATATAAAGAAGGCCGTGAGACATTGGGATAGAGTGCATTTCAAAATTCTCGCTTCAATAAAATTCAAAATTCAAGTTTACGCTGGATAACGTGGTATTTCAAGTAATTTTCAAACCTCTAAAATACAGTTTACAGAATATTTCAGAGGTATTTGTTCTGAAACATAACCAAAGTATCGAGGTGTTTCAGAACAAATACCTCTGAAATATTCTAGGTACCCTTGCGCTCTGTATCAGTACTTGAGAAGAATACGGCGGTACTGTCATAAAAAACGCTTTAAAAAAATCAACTTTGCATTGCTATAGAGCTTAAATTTACATGATGCATTTCTCTCTCTCTCTCTCTCTCTCTCTCTCTCTCTATATATATATATATATATATATATATATATATATATATATATATATATATATATAATATAATATAATAGTTTTCATTTTTTTTTCATAAATTTCCAAGGAAAAGTTCGTGTTAGTTTAAGATTGATTTCTCAGAAATGAAACCAATACACATCTTCAGTTAATATAGACCCCATAATACAAGTAAGGATAGAGTGAACTTTCTAGTAGAATTTTGTGTTAGTACTTCAGTAGAAGTAAAAAGCCAATGTCTGTAATGTTTGCTTGTAGGCTGTTGTCCCGTTCGATTTACCCTATCTTAGTTACGCTACTGCTAACTGGACGTATTTGTTACGCTAGTGGTCATACTTTTTCACTCATATATGTAGCATGCATGAGATGCGCCGTAAAGAGACCAGGAAGCTTCACCCGAAGTAATAGGTAATTGAACTAAACTGTCCTCTTGAAGGTATGTTTTAACATACGGATTCTTGTTTTTCATCCATGGGTAGTTTGTGGTACTTAAATCCACACTTTTAAAAAGAAAATATTTTATTTTTAATTTTTTTTATAACATTTGAAGTTTTAAATTTTTCACATGAAAAGCTATGAAAGATTATATATAACCCCTTGCACTGAAATAGCGAGTCTAGCTTGCAATGGCCTCCCGGTGCCAAATCGCACAATGACGAGTTATACTCGTCATAAAATTTAAACTATTGTAGCATCACGTAGGGTTATTATATTGATGTTTTGAAAGTTATATAATGATAAACCATCTATAATACACTTTTATAATGGGGGGCGCCATGGCTCAGTGGTAGAGCGTTCACCTCCGGTGCTTGGGGTCCCTGGTTCTATCCCAGCTCGCGCCATGTGGACTTTGTGGTGGACAAACTCCGTGCTCGTGGGTTTTCTAGGGGTTCTCCCGTTTCCTCCCACTTTCTTCATTCCACCATTTCACTCATTTCTCATTATCGCAGTCTCCTTTAGCCTAACCGGCATAACCGTGGGACATTAAAGTTAAAGATTTCATTTCATTTTTACACTTTTATAACTTCAGTTACCAGAAATCAGAAAATAAATCGTAGTGGAAGGGGTTAGCACTACATTATTGTAGTAATGTTGAAACATGCATGCTATTCTATTTTGCTACTGATTAAGGAGATTCTTAAAAGCCAGATCAAACTACACAACACAAACAATACCATATGTGATATGGCCCATATCTCACGACTTACTCAGATAACTTCAGTTTCATATAATTCTCTATTCATAATTTTGGTGTTCTCTTGCACACCTTGTAACTGCTCATATACTTGAGTCATATTTTCTAGTATACAAGTACTCCCATGCGCAAAAAATATTGCGCGTATACTGTAACTCACAATTTTTCGCAATTATTCCATTTTCCATATGTTTATTGGTAAAATTCAGTTATTAGTACGTGGAGATAATAGAAAGCAATCCATCTAAGGAGATATTTCCAAAAAATATAATAAAATAATAAAAATATAAGCAAAAAACAAAATTATGTTCGGTTTTGTGTATACTGGCAATAATGTTTTCGAGGGAATTTTTGGAGTAGCACAGCACGATTGCAGAGGGAATAACAAGATTAGTAGGAGAACAACTGAATCAAGGAACTGGAAATTGGAGCAAAATATTGCATTTATTGGCTTAAATCTAGGGTGTAAATTGTCTGCCAAATATAAATTAGCTTCTGTAAGCAAGATGTTATACGGAAAATATAAACAAAGAGAAAAACTGTTGTCTTAAGTTTGGAAGTGACATGCTCTATAGCCATGAGCATTTATTTCTTAAGAAAAAGATACGCAACAAAAGAAAATCTGTGTGGTCAAGTGGGTAGAGTGACGGACTAGTAATTCTTATACTGTTTTGACACCAGATCGAATCCCATCCGGTCCTGTTCAATTTTTTTTTCTTTACAAAACATTGTAGAAAGTGTATAATTTTTATGTTAATAAAACTGAAACAATACAATTAGGAAATAACTTTTTGTTTCTTCTGATGACGTATTTATTTAGAATTAGTGTACTATTAGTAATACCGATTGCTTTCAGTTTATGGTGTTGTATAGCTTTTTTTATCATCCTCTTTTCTTGAAAAAAAAATGTCTCCAATAAAGTATGAAAAATATATATAGTCAGAAACAGACATCTTAATATCAAACATGATTTATCGTGATGAAATAAACAAGTTTCCCGTTATTAAAAAATAAAACTATAGAAAATCATTGAATTTGGTCTTAAGGTTTTTATTATGCTATATATATTCTTTATAAGACTATAATTTATAAGGCAAGATGAGCGATCATACCCTCAAATTTAGCTAGTGAGTGAAAGATGTTTTCGGCACAAATATTTTGCAGGTTTAGGTGCATGAAACACCAATACGCCATGGTCTTGACCTTCGTTTATTTCACATTATTATCCGACATATCATAGCAGGTAAAAAGCAGCATCAATCGGCAAGAAGAACTGCAAGTTGTGGTCTTAGTCTGTTTCTGATGCTCCGGACTCGATCGCCTAGCACGCTCGTCTATACCTTGACTCATACGTCTATCATTCAGTGCAGGCACATATCCAGCTTTTCTTTTCGGAGGGGACCCGACACGAATCCTCGTAAGCACGTAATTCTAATGTTTCAAAAATATCAATAATAATAATAATAATAATAATAATAATAATAATAATAATAATAATAATGCAACAGTTCTGTATTTCTCTTAAACGTTTCTTACTTGTCATTTATGAACCGGTCAAACTTAATTCTAACTCACACGAAATCAAACAATATTTTCTAGAGACATGTAAGGAAAACTGTCTGCTACGTATATCACATAACAAAAATAGCAAATGGCAATGAGTGTATCGTTCTAATACAGTAATGTTATAAACAGACCGGAAACGAAATTGTAATCCCATTTAAAACTGTTCTTTAATTCCACCTGGTATCAATGGCATTACGGTATATTCTTACAAGTAACACTTCCCAAGTGTAACACTCCGATTTTGATAAAATTTGACAGGCAGATACTACACATAAAATAAACGAATACATGTTTTTTATTTTCTGCGGAAAAACTGTTTTCCAGGGGCAAAAGCACTCACCCAAAATTTTGAAAGTTGACGCCCGAAAGACAAAAACAAGTGGACCAAAGTGTACGAAATTGTGCACAGATATGGCAGACGTAAAATGAAGGAATACGTGTTTTGTATTTTCCTGGAAAAAACGGTTAGGTGGGACGCAGACCCCTCCAAACCTTTGATCATGAAATATCAAAAGTGCTAGTAACAATATGTCTGATGTGTGTAAAGGACGAAGAATTCCGATGACACTTTGTGTATGGACAATACGCAAAAACTAAACGAATGCCTGTTTTAGGGGACAAAATCCCCCATCCAAAATGATGAAAGTTGACACCCGAAAGGCAAGTAGAAGTGAACCGAAATGAATGAAATTGTGCACAGATATTGTAGACGAAAAATGAGGGAATATGGGTTCCGTATTTTCCTGAAAAAAAAAAAAAAAAAAAAACGTTTCGGTGGGACACAGACCCCTCCAAAACTTTGATCGTGAAATATCAAAAGTGCTAATAACAGTATGTCAGAAGTGCTTAAAGGACATGAAGAATTGGAACGACACATTGTGTAGGGACAATACGCAAAAAAAAAAAAAAAAAAAAAAAAAAAAACGGGTTTATTTTCTGCGAAAAATTGGTTGTTGCAAACTAAGCTGTTATAAGCACATCCTCTGAATATTGAAAGCCGAGAATAATGTTTCAGAAAAAATAAGCACTGAACCTTTAAATAAAACAAAATATGAAACTGAAAACTTCAAACCTGCATAAATACAAACAAGTTACGTAACTGGTTTTACCTTTCTTTTGTTTCCAATCGAAATTGATCCAATGAGAAGAAAACAAGTCGACCAAATCTACTATTGTTCGCTAGGCACAATAATTAAAAATCATAAGAAAGAGGTATAACTAAAATTTACATCAAAAGGCGCTAAATTTGAAAACAGAAATATGCGTGCATACCCAGACGCTCAAAAAAGAAAGCTTGAGGACTAATCTGCCACATAGTAAATGCATGGAAAGTAGACTACAATTTGACAATGAGATTGGTTATGATACTGATATAAAATACTACATGTAGAATGTTTCAAGATTGTAGGAGTCTGGGGGGGGCAGTCTAGGTGGCAGTCAGGGGGGCAGAAGTAGCTACTAGGGGGGCGCTCGCCCCCCTTGCCCCCCTCTGGCGTCGTCACTGCACTGACTTATGTTAGGCTGTAACTGTTATTGATACATTTATTTGGGAAATTGCGAATAAAATAATGTTTTGGAAAACTTTGCTAGAAGAAACTTCAGGCCCAAAAGTAAAGTACCCATTGGTCATATTTCCGTTAGAAATAACTTGATCCATATATTAGAATTATAAAGGATATAATTGTATGTGAACTATAAGCAAAAGCGTCCGAGTAATTTCTGAGAAAATTATGCAAAAAGTCACCCCCAAGAATAAATTATCCCTTGTGGATCTTTTCAGTATAAACGAGCAATGCTATATTGTTAGTGTTTTCATAAAACATTTATTTATGAAATACGAACACAATCGCCTGAGTCGTTCTTGAGAAAATCGCAGAGTAAAACTTACTGTCAAAAGTAATATACCATTTCTAGATTTTCCGGATGAGGGAATTATACCATATAGCTAGGTTATTTATGTAATACGTATTTATAAAATATGAACAACAAACATCTCCTGAGTTGTTTTTAGGAAGGTCATCGGGAAAAGCTTACCCCCAAAGGTAAACTCTTCTATCTGTAATTTTGACAGTATATCGAGTAAGTTTTAAGCTAATCGTCGGGAAAAATTTCACTGTCAAAGTAAACTATCTCTTTTGGATTTTTCTTTTCGGAACAAGCGAGTTATACCATATTGTAAGATTATTACAGAAAATATTTTTACTGAAATTAGAACAAATTTCAGTAAAAATAGAAATTTCAGTAATAACTGAGACAATTGTCCAAAAAAAAATCAACCCTTGAGAAAACCACTTCTTCTGTATGTTATCGGAATAAACTATTTATGCTCTATGTTACTTTATTAATGAAATATTTCTTTACGAAATATGAACAAAATTGCCTGAGGCGTTAATGGGAAAACCATCGGGGGAAAGCTCACCCTAAGATTAAGCTACTCCTTCCAACGAGTTGACATATTGTTAGGTAATTAATGATACGTTTATTTATGAAATGTGGTTGAGAAAATTGTGCAAAGAGAACGCATACCATACAGTAAATTACACCATATATATTTTTTCAGAAAAATTATCCATATGTGGTGGAGATTTGTTAATAAAATATATATTTATCAAAAGTAAATAAAATCGTCATAGCTTTTTTTTTTATTTGAGAAAATTGAATTATTTTAAATTTTAATCCTTCAGTAAATTAAACTTGCTTTTAGGTGTCGAAGGACATAAAATTCGAAAGATATTATGTTACTAAAACGTTATGTCTAGAATTCGGTGCAGATACGTTGAACAGTATGGCCTCTATTTGAGTGCGTGTAAAAGCGTGACGAACCGAGAGACAAATAGATGGACAGACATCGAAAAATCATTTTTTTCGCTATGTAGGAGCCATGTAACTTGAATTTATTGAAATCTGGTATTCGGTTTTTATAACTATCACCACACTTTCTTTTTTCGTCGCTCGAATGTGAAAACGAATAGGCCTAACCGACACGTAATGTGATAATTTGTAATCCCAAAAATTTAATTTGTTATGTTTAATGTGTGGTTACTCTAAAAAAAAAAAAAAAAAAAAAAAGCTTATGCATGTTACATCATTTTATTATCAGTTTTTCACGCTACTGTATAATTCGGTACGATTATAGTTAATATTCATGGCATCTTTTGGAAGCATTCGCGTTCCTCACAAAGAGAGCTGTAAAATTTAGTTGTGTTTAAAGAAAGCACTCTTGATTTTTTTTTCACACAGACTTGCATTTGTTGCACTTGTGGATATGAAACAAAAGGAGAGAGAGTCAATACTTTAAAAAGAAACACACACACAGAAACACTAGAACATATTTTTTCTTCATGACAACGAGCTATCGCTGTGACTGTGTTCCTCACGCTGTGTGTAAAGCTGCAGATTGCTCTTGTTTTGTTTTTTCCTGTTCCTGACTCACAGACACTCGCAGTGAGTTGAAGCTGTGTAAAAACGGAGAGGGAACGGTTTAGCATACCATACCATAAACTAAAAACAATCGCTATTAGTAATAAATAGTAAGCTAATTCTGAATAAATACGTCATCAGAAAAACAAAAAGTTATTTCATTATTATATTATTTCGTTTCTTATTAACATAAAAATTATACACTTTCTACAATGTTTTGTAAAGAAAAAAAATGAACAGGACCGGATGGGATTCGATCTGGTGTCAAAACAGTATAAGAATTACTAGTCCGTCACTCTACCCACTTGACCACACAGATTTTCTTCTGTTGCCTATCTTTTTCTTGAGAAATAAATGCTCATGGCTATAGAGCATGTCACTTCCAAACTTAAAACAACAGTTTTTCTCTTTGTTTATATTTTCCGTATAACATCTTGCTTACAGAAGCTAATTTATATTTGGCAGACAATTTACACCCTAGATTTAAGCCAATAAATGCAATATTTTGCTCCAATTTCCAGTTCCTTGATTCAGTTATCTCCTACTAATCTTGTTATTCCCTCTGCAATCGTGCTGTGCTACTCCAAAAATTCCCTCGAAAACATTATTGCCAGTATACACAAAACCGAACATAATTTTGTTTTTTGCTTATATTTTTATTATTTTATTATATTTTTTGGAAATATCTCCTTAGATGGATTGCTTTCTATTATCTCCACGTACTAATAACTGAATTTTACCAATAAACATATGGAAAATGGAATAATTGCGAAAAATTGTGAGTTACAGTATACGCGCAATATTTTTTGCGCATGGGAGTACGTATGATTTTCTTAATATTATCAGACAAAAGCATTATTATGGCTAAGAGCATTTCAACCTTAAAAATAGAAAGCTCGAGCTCGGTTTCCTGCTGGGAGCATTGCGTGCTTGTATATTATCCCTGTACTACGTTGAATTGTTGGTCCAAATCCCGGTGCTGAAAACGGTCGCCTAAGGATCAAATAAGTATACAAACTATGCAAGATAAAACAGTAAATGTAAGAAAAGTAACTTGAGTGGGATATTAAAAGGAAGGAGTGTTAAGAAATTACTTTTTTTCTGTGGAAAGTACTTGTTAGAATGTTCTATGTAACTACTTGTTTTGCAAATGTCCTGTGTGGGCTAATATTTGCATACACATAAATTTTCTATTTGTATAGCTGTATTTACAAACACGTCTTTGTGAGTACTATATGCAAATATGTTTTGAGATACTTGAAAAAAAAATCATTTCTTAAAGCTTCAAGTGGAGAAGTTGCTTTTCTAAATCTTTTTAAAAACCTTCTAAAAGAAAATCAGTAGTAAGCTATGATTGCATTGTCACTCAATAGTTACAATGTATCTTACAATTATTCATCCATCTTTGTGTAATTTCAATGTCTCTAGCTTTGATACATTATGTAATTCGTACTACCATTCATATTTGCACAACATAATGTTTTCATAACCAATTAATTCCTTTTGATTTTCGTTTAATACAATATTAGTGTTAAAGCAAAATAGGCAACAGGTTTATTTTTACATATTTATCAAATTTGAGTTTTTTAATAGTAGACCCCCTATATTTTTATTCTTTGCAGAATTGATATTGCAAACTATCAACAAATTTTAGTTCATAAAAGCATCAATATAATCACTTTGAGGAATAGGAGGTACTATATAAAGAACTTCGACTTCGTAAATTCATATAAGTTTATTCAGTCCACTTACAGAGCTGGTTTCTGTGTCATTCTGTAGCAAAATATTATATATATATATATATATATATATATATATATATATATATATATATATATATATATATATATATATATATATATATATATATATATATATATAATAGCCTTCCAGGTAGGTAGGATAAAAGTGACTTCTATTGGTAATCTTGCAGAGATCCCATCTAAACTATTTTTTCTATCAAACCAAAAGTAGACATACTGGGACACCGTGAGGATTGCTTGTGTCTTTCAAAAAAAAAAAAAAAAAAAAGCCAGTCATAAATGGTAGTTCTACTGAAAATAGTTTTGTCATACTTGGTTGCACAGTTGTCGAAGACTACTTCAAAACACACAGCGATCATAAAACACAATCTTATTTCCAACTGTCGCTAGCACTTGCTTTGGTGCTGTATGGTACTATGCACTACGCGAGTCTCTTTCGCTATAAAATGACACCAAAACCAGCTCTGTAAGCAGTCGGAATAAATTTATAACTTCATAAATTCATATACAAATAAAAAATTTTTGAAACACACTGTATATAAAAACTTTATGCTTGCTGTGTACTTTCCACTCAATTTAAATCTTCAGTGATAATTCTACCTAGATACCGAAAACGAGTCATCTGTTTTACTTTCTCCCCCATTAATAATCCTTATGCCTCGCAGTATTTTAATTCTCAAACCGTTCTTCACTATTCTAAATAGATATCAAAAGCGTAAGAAATGTTCTTTCCGAATCTCTTCCCATTGTACTATCCTATGTTATTTCTTCTGTTGGCACATACGTAAATTCTTCTGGCAAGTAAAGGTTCTCTCCCAAGAATCGGGGATCCGGAAACTGCGCATATATTTAGATAGAGGAGGGCCGCGAAGGAATACTGGTGAAATATGCCGGGCCGACAGCAAAGGATAAATTCAATATGGCCGCCCGAAAGTCATGCAATCGACTTTTGCAAGCAACCTCTCATCCACTTCCCATGGGTAGGTAGACTTAATGTTTTGAAGATTGATATACGTATGAACACTACACATCTATTGGTTTGAAATTTCGCGGACGTTGACGTATTGAACCCAGTATGGCCGATCAAAATGTCAATGTGTCAACGACACGTGTCTGGAAAACGAATTGCACTATGGAAATACAGTAACGTGAATGCGATTATTCGCTCTGGTACAACGTGCGAATAAGATTTTCTATCGACTAAAATATTAACCTGTTGTAACGTTTGATATATATGCGTCTTTTAGATTTCTTCTCCGAGCATATATTCACGATTGTTGAGAGAGTACGTGTAAACTTAATACGTACTTCTGTAGCGCATCATAGACTACAAACAGTTTCTACTTTTTGTTTCCTGTATCTACACCATTTGACCTAACAATTATTTTTATACACTCTACAAGTTATACCGCCAATTTGGTGAAATATATGGCACTTCAATTTCACCAAAACATATGTCGTAATTTCATCGGCATAATTGCATGACTTTCAACAGAAACATTCCATGAATGATAAATGGACCAATACATATTTAGTTTGCTGTAACAATGTATAGAATAATATTATGTGAGTAACGATTTTTTTTTATTTGCGCCGGGTTCGAACATAGGACCCTTGGATCGTAAACCACGAGGTTACCTGTGTAGCCACGGTGCCAGTGTTGGCAAGGGCGATATTTGTTACATATGATATAGTTTGCAAACTTTAAGATGCGTATTCTAGGACGTTTGTGGCTAGTGCGTTCTAGACGTTCCCAAATGAATAGTATGTGTTTGCGTGTAACACTTCAAACAGATAGCACATACACTGGCAACATTTTTAAGTTACTGGCATTTCACCTGCAAAATCTGCTCCAGTGAATTGTAGGTGATTTTCATGCGAAACCACCTACACTGTTTAAAGTGTATATTTCATATGCGTATTTCGCGGCTATATTGGATACACGATGTAGAAATTGTGATCCATTTGTATTTTCCTCACCTACTAGTGGTAATGGACCTCTACACCAAATTTCATTTTTGTAGTACGAGCTGTTTGGTTCAGGATTTTGTTCGGCCATATTGGTTTTCAGATGGCGATATTTTGAACTGTTTAATGCTTTTCGTACACGTCTAGTGATACTATACTTCTATAGTACAATTCGTTTTTCAGATAAGAGTCGTTGACACATTGACATTTTGATCGGCCATATTGGGTTCAATACGTCAACGTCTGCGAAATTTAAAACCAATAGACGTGTAGTGTTAATACGTATATCAATCTGAAAACATTAAGTCAATCTGCCCATGGGAAGTGGATGAGAGGTTGCTTGCAAAAGTCGATTGGCATGACCTTCGGGCGGCCATATTGGATTTATCCTTTGCTGTCGGCCCGGCATATTTCACCAGTATTCCTTCGTGGCCCTCCTCTATCTAAATATATGCACAGTTTCCGGATCCCCGATTCTTGGGAGAGAACCTTTACTTGTGAGTATTAGATATTTCTATAACGTTTCTAGATTCTTTTAGTTCCCCCATCAAAATTATCTAATTCACGCGGCTAAAATCCTTCGTGAGAGGGAAGGCTTTCAATGAAAGTTTTCCTAAATTAATAAAAAAATAAACGTTTTCCTAAATTAAACGCTAGACGCTACACATTAAACAATGGTTGTGTTAATTCAACACAGTGGCTATGTATTATCCGAGTTGTGTTAAATCTTGACGCGTCTGGTACCAATTCAATTCTGTCGAATTTAGAATAAATCATTAAAATGGTAATGGTTGAATTAACTGCTTTACATTGTGGCTTATAACGTGCAGTGATTTTAGTTGCACGTAACTGGTATTTTGCGTACAGTTGTCAAACAATTAATTCCGAAAATAATTTCTTTCAAATTATTTGAATGACTATTATAATGATTAACAAAATAAGCGTAAGCAGCATATATGTTTAAAAGTGGTTACAAGGAAAAATGTCCGCGAGGAAGAGGAACACTGTGGACTTTAATGTTGCGATTTGACAATCACGGGTCCTGACTGAAAGAAAAGCATCAGAAAATGAGCAGTAATCAAGCGCGGTGTCAAACGTTCTTGGCTTATCCCATTTTAAAATGCCGTTATGGGTTGAAATACACAAAGAACAAATGTAAGTGTAAGAACACGAAAAGCAGATGGCAGCAATTCTGCTAATGTAAATTTTGTCAGAAAATTAATACTCATAAAACTATTTTTGTGGAAGATCAAATGAAATATTAATACGTTGTTCGTTGGTGTAAATGTCAAATATACTGCATAGAGCTTTACTTATAGATCAATATATATCTAATGCACATTCTCAATGCTAGTTATTTAGATACTTACGACAGCACTGAAGGGCAATATGCTTCCTGAATTGCAGTATAGATGCATCTGTCTGATACACAAATTTTGAAACTTGTGAAATTTTACGTCAAATGAAAGCAAATAATTTATATAAAATAATCGAATGGAGGCTTCCAGGGTCTAGCTACTGTGTGTGTTGAATGAACTACGTATGTCCTATCATGAGTAGAAGTTCAATAATCTGTCTTCTAATTTTTCTCTAAACTGTATTTACCTAATATATACATTTCCTGTTCTGTCCCCACGAAATCATTATCATCCATTAAATTATGCCTGCGAACTTTTACCTCTCTTTTTATGATTTCTTGTATTTTTATCAGACTGTAATTAAGTAAATTATTAGTTTCCAAATATAGAAGATGGAATAGGTCAAATTTGAAAGTATTAGAATAGTACATAGAAACATAATTAGTAAATAAATATGAAGACTAATATTATATCTGTTGTATATTAGTAGCACTGTATATGTTGATAGCCACATGCAAATTAGTTAATATTTTTTAATACCTGCGATATGTGTAAGAGAGTAATGTAATTTTTCTAAAGAAGGGAATAAAATAAAGTAGGGTTGTGAGATTAGGAATATGTCAGTTCTTTTATTGTTACTATCTCTGAACTTTCATAGAGCTATAAATGTAGTATTACATAACAAACATTACATTTATTCGTTATTCCTTTTTTGTGTAAGCACTTTCAGCTTACTAATTTAATATCCATTCAAGATATTTTGGAGGACACCTCTACTGTCATCCTGCCCGACACACTCAAACTCCATATTTTCAAATCTTAATGTCTTTCTGAAATACCAAGACACATTTGAATATTCTCAACCACGAAGGTTAGATATAGTGTGAATAATACAAAATAAATAAAATTAGCTTAATATGCAAATTAAAATTTGAACTTCTACTGCGATCTGAATTAGGGGGCCCGGTGGTTCAGTGGTAGAGCGTTCACCTCCGGTGTTTGGGGTCCCTGGTTCGATCCAAGTTCACGCCGTGTGGAGTTTGTAGAGGACAAACACCGTGCTTGTGGATTTTCCCGGGTTCTCCCGTTTCCTCCCACTTTCTTCATTCCACCATTTCATTCATTTCTCATAATCACCGCCTTCTTTAGCCTAACTGGCATAAACGTGGGATGTAAAACTGAAATATTTCATATTTTTCATTTTGCGATCTGAATTGTTGGCAGTGACTGCATAATAGATCTTAATGATAAATGCATGTGAAGAGCAATATTGAACTTCAGTAAAGCATACTAATCGATTTTTTTTTCATATAAAATTATAGTAGACACACTCAGCCGACTTGATTAAATATACAGGATATTTTCTTTCCTCTAATAATGAATTTGTCCTAAGAAGGTTATTTCTGAAGTGATTAGTTACGCTAATGAAACCATAGGTTCATAGGATGAACATGCAACATTATGATTGTGTTGTGGATATAAATTATATTTTCAGAAGCATATTCAGAAAAGGCACGAGCCTGATTTGGTTGTGCTAGTCTTATTTTCCAGTAAGTGAACTTAAAAATTTTCTTAATAAAGGAACTCGAAGCAAATGCATCTGCTTGGGTAATCGTTACTTCAGTGCTGGGTTTTATAGAATTGAAGCTTATTTTCTTTAGCCATTTTCAATACGTACTTAGATTTATTTAATTACGAAGTATTTAATAACATTAGAAATTATTTAAGTATTTAATTCTGTCCAATGCAATCTGGATTTCTAAGTCACATGTCAATCGCAAGGGGATCTACAGAATTTATTTCATCTTGACCAAATTTGGCATGAAAATAAACTTTATTTAAAATATTTTCCTGTGGATACTATTGGTTCCGAGTTACCCAAATTGGGTTTGGACCTCGTCAAATCGCAACGCTAAGTAATTATATTGTATTTGTATAATAAAGATTTGACAAATCAATGAAAGACTAATGTTTTCCGGAATCGGAAATTCCTTAGTAATCAAATATATTTTCATAAGCATAGCAGAACTTTTATGAACATGGCTGTACAATTAATCGTAAGTTTCATTTAGTTTATCTGACTCCCAAATTAATGGGTTCATTAGCGTACACTTTTTACTGTCTTTCCTAAGTATGTGTTGCATTTAATTTAGTGAAACCTTAAGTTAAATCATTGTATTATAAATTTTTAATAAGGGACGTGGTAGTTCAGTGGTAGAACACAAACCTCTGATGCGTAAGGTTCCTGGTTCAATTCCAAGTCGCGCCAAATGGGCTTTGTGATGAATAAACACTGTGTGTGTGTGTGTGTGTGTGTGTGTGTGCACTTTCTCGGAGTTTTTCAGTTTCCTCTCACTTTATTCATTCCACCATTATCATCCATCTCATCACTCTCTCTCAACCTCGGAGCATAATCCTGAGACGTTAAGCTAAAAAAAAAAATATGTTTCAGTAACAAACAAAATGTGTGTTCACTATATTTGCTTTATTAAATTGCTACCGTTGTAAAATACTGAGTTTATGTTCTTTATGCTAAAGGAAAGCGAGAATTAATATAAAACCATAGTTAATCTGTAAAAGTGAAGGATTATGAAAGCATTTATTTATTTATTTATTTATTTATTTATTTGCCTGTTTTGCATACAAATGAGAGTATTCTCGAGCACGCATACAGTTGTCAAAATTACAAAATAATTACATATATGGTATAGAAAAAAACTTAGATAAAATAATACATACATAACTATGACTTTTATAAGCTTATACAATCATAATATAATTTACAAAGGAGAAAAAAAAAACATTTATACATTATCTTCAAAAAACTCATTTACCGAGTAGTAACATTTATCTACTAAGAACTCGTGAAGATCCGATTTAAACATAGAATCTGATTTGTTTAGTTTTAGAAAGTCAGGTAACTTATTGAAAATTTTTGTACAGTTAATATATACACTTTTTTGAAAAAACGAGAAATTTTGGGGGATAACATGCAAATTATTAACGAATCGAGTATTGTATTTATGGACGTTACTGTTTTCAATAAATAAGTGTTTGTTACTTACGGTAAACAAGATAACTTTATATAGATACGCACAAGGTAATGGTAATATTTTTTGTCCTCGAAAGATGGGCTTGCAAGATGATTTTGGTGACAATCCAAACACAACCCTTAGTGCTTTCTTTTGTAAGCGAAACGTGCTAATACATTCAGTAGAATAACCCCAAAAAATAATACCGTAAGTTATTAAAGAATGGAATTTTGCATAGTACACCGAAACTAAGGCCTCTGTTGTGACATTACCTCTTAGTCTACGGAGGCCGAAACAAATACTACTTAATTTTTTGTTGAGTTGAGAAATATGCTCATTCCAAGTTAGTTTCGAACTTATGGTGACACCAAGAAATTTAGTTGAAATAGAAAAGTCGACTTTTTTGTTATTTACCATTACGTGAGGAATAAATTTATTTTGAAGAGGATAATAAAAATTTAGCAAGGAAGTTTTATCATTGTTTAGAACTAACTTATTGTTACTTAACCAGTTACTTAATCGTGAAAACGCAGTGTTTAGATTATATTCAATATCATGTCGTGAGTTACCTGTAATAATAACATTGGTGTCATCAGCAAATAAAACACATTTATTAGGCAACATTTCATATGTCAAATCATTGATGTAAATAAGAAAGAGCAATGGACCAAGCACTGATCCTTGAGGAACACCAGTTAGTATTGTACCTTTATAACTACTAAACTTACGCATTTCGCCATTATTTTCGTTCGTAATTTGAACTATCTGATACCTATCCTTCAAGTAAGACTCGATCCATTTATTGGCAGTTCCTCTTATACCATAAAAGCTTAATTTTTTGAGTAAGAGATCATGATTTACAGTGTCAAATGCTTTAGTAAGATCAACAAAGAGTCCAATTGCCCATTTTTTATTATTTATTGCATGCATAACAGTACTAAGAAAATCGAAAATCGCAGAATCAGTTGATTTGCCAGTTAAAAACCCATGTTGAGATAATGATATTAGATTATTGGAACGTAAGTAATTCCTTATCCTATTTGACATTACCGTCTCAAAATTTTTTGAAAAGACAGATAAGGCGATAATTCTTAATATCGTAACGATTGCCTTTTTTGAACAAGGGAATCACTTTAGCCACTTTTAACCGTTGTGGGAAAATGCCTGATTGAAGGGAAAAATTTATTACATGAGTCAGGTGAGGAGCAATTATCGAAGCAGATTGTTTTATAATAGTGGACGGTACTTCATCAAGACCTGCAGAACTGCTATTTCTCATCTTTCCTATAATTGCTAATATTTCATCAATAGTTACCGGGGTAACAAAAATACATTTTGGATAAGAAGGCATATTTGAAGAACCACTTGTACCAGCTTGGTGGGATAGAGCACCAAGAGCTACCTGAGGAGAAGTTATAAAATAATTATTAAATTTATTTGCAATTTCAGCAGGGTTTGTAATTCTTTTATTGTCAAAAATGACGTGATTCGAATTAGCAATATTACCCTTCTTTGCATGTAGTCCTACCGACTGGTGAATAATATTCCACATAGTTTTAATTTTATTTCTGGAGTTATTAATCATTTTCGAATTATGCATTCGCTTTGCTGTCTTAATAACTTTCTTATATGTTATCTTATATTTTTTAACGTAATTTCTGAATACATCAGAAACATTTGTATCATTAAGCAGTTTAGCATACTTAATTAAATTTCGTTTGGAATTACGAATACCAGTTGTAATCCAACTCTTCTTAATTTTATTACATTTACTAATTGGCATGAGAGGAAAAGCTACATTAAAACAGTGCAAGTATACATCTAAGAAGGAGTTAAATTTTTCGTCCATAGTGGAAGCTGAATAGATTCCATCCCATGTCTCAAGAGCCAACAAATAACAAAAGTAACTAATGTTACTCGGTGAAAATAACCTTTTTTCAATTCTGGTAGTATTTTGCAACACTGGTAAGTTAGATGATGGAAGCGATAAGCTAACTAATTGCGCATCATGATCTGAATAACCTGGGTTGAATATTTCAAGTTTGTGGTTATGACACTCTCTGCTTACTATTACTTGATCAAGTGCTGATTTTCCAAATCTGGTAGGCGTATTAACAATAGCTTTGAGATTAAATGAAGTTAATAGGTTTTGTAAATCAGTTTTAACTTTAGTGTTAACCATCCAATTTATATTTATGTCACCACACAAAATGATAATACTGTATTTTTTGCACAGATGGTCAATAAGAAGTTCAAGATTTCTAAAAAATACCCGTAAGTTGCCCGAATTAGATCTATAAATACTACATATACACACTTTATGAGCAAGACTTATTGCAACTACTTCAAAGTGAAGTTCCAGATTGAACATCGATACATCAACTTCATCGGCATTTAACTTATTATGAACGAATATACAAACTCCTCCATGAATCAAGTTAACTCTTGAATAATGACTTACCAAATCAAAACCTTTTAATTTTACAGATTTAATATCAGTACAGCTTAACCAATGCTCCGTGATGCAAATAACATGTGCAGTTGACAACACTGTCTCAACTAACACATCCATAAAGTCCAGCTTATTGCCAAGACCCTGCACATTGTGATGAAATACTTTAAGCTGATTTACTTTACAGTGTTTCACTGTATTGATATCTGTACCGGGTTTTATGTTTGATCATTGTGGAATGATAGTATCAAAAAACGAGAGAACCCCAAGAAAACTCACGAACACGATGCTGTTCATTATAAACTCGCATGCCCCTGCATCGAACATGGGACCCCTCGCATCAAGGTGAGCTTTTACCACTGAACCATCGTGCCCATACAGTTGTTAATTGTTTAATTCTCAGCGCTTCTATTTCAAATTAGGACAGTTCTACACATAATGTTCTAGCTAGGTATGTATATATGATGGTGGTGCAATACACAATATATTTTTTTCCTTTTTCTTAGGACGCAAAAAGAAACACCTATTGAGCGTGAAATAAGGCTTGCTAGAGAAAGGGAAGAAGAACTTAGGCGTGAGAAAGGGCTTTCCAACAGCAATTCCCGGCCGCCAGTTAGTAAACAAGAGGTAAGTGAAAGCAATTTATACTTGAAACGCTCCGAGAGCAAGTAGTATTTGCATTGTCATGCAGAGGTTTTGCCAGTAAGATCTCTCAGATTATAAACGTGCTAAATTTGAGCTCAACAAAGGACAAGATACAACTTAATGATATCTATGCCATTAAATTGCCGCTAAATGTTGGTCTTCAGTTACTTGTGCCACTTTTTAACCTTCACACGATGGCCAAGGTGCTGTACATTATACGCATCACATTCCATTTCTAAGTGATGAAGAGCACGTGGTACAGGAGGTCAGTATGAGTAAAGGATACTATTATACCGTACAAATCTACGACACAATTACATGGCATAATAAATGAGTATTTAGTCCTTACATTTTCGGTGAGAACATACAGTATATTCTTTCCGACGTTTCGAAGGCCCATGAAATAATGAAACTAATTTCGATGCATAGCAGACAAGTGTCATATCAGTAAGTCGTGTTTGCTAGCGGCACGATTCTCGCAACAATAATATTGCCAATTAGTATGACGTTTTAATGACGATAGTTCATTTCTTTGAAATTACAACCTTTAAATCTATGAATAAGTATGTTAAAAACAGTTCCATAAATGAGCTCGCTTGTGGCTATGTGGGTAGCGGACGCGCCTTTGCGGTTTCGATTCCCAGCGGTATCATGCGGTTTGGATCCCACGTTAAGCTGTAGTCCAAATCTCCACAAATTGTGGAACAATTTCGTAATACTGGATCATCGCATATTTTTTTTTTTTTTTTTTTTTTACGTATACGAACCCTATATTAAAGTTAACTTTCTTAGTATTTACTTTCTTAGCGACAAGTTAGGTGTGAAGGAGATAAAGAATAAAACTAAGATTTTTTTCTGAAGCGCACAGTGGCTCAGTTCTAGTGAACACCTGTGTTAAGTATAGAAGTGTAGATTCTTTCTAGTACAGTTTCTATAGGTTATGTTGTAATTCCACAATTTCCACGTACACTATCATACAACGAAGTACATATTCATCATAAATCTCTCACTTTTCTTAATTACGCTCGTTGCTTAAAAGAAGTGTTCGGGACTAGGAAGTTAAACGTTCATGTGTTTTCCTCCAAAACCAGAGTTTTTCATAAGCGATAGAAAGGAACACCCTTTTCTCTCTCTCTCTCTCTCTCTCTCTCTCTCTCTCTCTCTCTCTATATATATATATATATATATATATATATATATATATATATATATATATATTTATATATATATATATATATATTTATATATATATATATATATATTTATATATATATATATATATATATATATATATATATATATATAATATATATATATATATATATATATATATATATATATATATATATATATATATATATATATATATATATATATATATATATATATATATATATATATATATATATATATATATATATATATATATATATATATATATATATATATATATATATTATATATATATATATATATATATATATATATATATATATATATTTATATATATATTTATATATATATATATATATATATATATATTTATATATATATATATTTATATATATATATATATATATATATATATATATATATATATATATATATATATATATATATATATATATAATAAAACGACAGTAGTCTTTTCCCTTAAAATGTTAGATCGCTGAGTATTGTTATTTTTAGACGCTTTTTATTAACTTGCGTCTGTTCTGATCAAATCTCGCTATCACATTCTTACGAACTTCTCATTGTCCAGTGAACTTTGAACTTCGTACAATTTGTGCCTAATTGCAATGGGGAAATCAATAAATAATTTTTATACACAGAAACATTCGCATATACTACACGCACTGTTAAAGTTCTGGGTACGAAAGTACTACTCGGAACCACCATATTACTTCTCACGTGCTCGACATCGCTTAAATCTAGGGATGGCCAAAATTATCCAGATTCCGGAAAATTTATTTTCCGGAATCAGAAATTTCACCTTCCGGATTTCGGAAAATATCCGAAATGGTTCCGGAATCCAGATAAATGTCGGAATTCGCAAACCTTTCGGAATTTTTCCGATTTTACTCTCCGGATTCCGGAAAGTAAAAATTTCGGAATTGGCCATCCCTACTTAGATCCGAAGATCTAGCAGGCCCAGGTTGGAGTATTATACAGGGTAAAACACGCTGAATTACCCGGGCGGTATGCGGACGCACGTTGTCTTGGTGGATTGTAGCGTGTAGTAAAGCTCTTGTTCGCTGAAGTTCAGTTCTCTTTACCACTGAGGCCATAATGAGACGTAATCAACAGTTTAAAGTGGAATCCGGAACACCATAATGGGTTCAACGCCTTACCACTGGAAATGGAAGACGCACTAGACTAGACGGTAGAATTTGTATCACACAGTTCCCAAGTAACGTCGAATGACGGGATTGACAATGTTAAGTATGTGCGACGTATTAGTAGAATTATGTTATCGATATTGGGGGATAATATGAGGCCCAATAATACACAGTTCTGATGGTGCAATAACTCAAAATTAAGCAATGACTCTCTCTTCTCCTCTGACAACACACACAAATATGATTATCTGACAATGGTGATATATTTCCTGAGATATCCGCACCCAAATTTCCGAATGCATATCAGTATAGTTTGAAAGCATCCTGCAATATACAGGGTGATTCAATAAGAACGTACCAGGCCTATATCGCAGCTAATACTGCACGTAGAGCCTTCAAACAAAAAAAAAAATGCATTACCAAATCGTATGTGTAGAATGCAATAAAATAGTAGCAAGACCAGTGGCGTCTCGTGAATATCTCCAACGGGGGGCAACTTCAAAATTTGAAATGGAAAGTGGTATAACTGTTGGAATCGTTCGAAAGGACATTAAATGTCATGCAACTTTTAGAGGACAAACTTTGTCATATCCTTTCCCATTTAGCCGCTAGTGGTGTTGTTGCAGACTTGTATCTGACTACCCGTAGCAGACCTTTATCTCAGCTAATAATGCACATAGAGCCGTCAAAGAAACAACTGAGCTACCAAATCGTACGTGTAGAATGCAATAAAAATAGTAGCGACACCAGTGGCGTATCGTGAATATCTCCAACGGGGGTCATCTGCAAAATTTGACATGGAAACAGGGGTTGGTTGTTCATTCATTGAAAGAAGCGCACAATGGGAGAAACGTCGAGAGGAAACACGTTGGCATATTTCTTCCTCTGTGGCAGCAACACGATCGCATTACGAGGTCAAAGTCAGATGATGCGAGGGTTTCTGCATGCGGAACCAAAGGGAAGAGTAAATACTGGTCTGAAACGAACGGGACGTACAATTGTACATACGCGGAATCACACCGTGTAAGTGGCGACAACAATGGGCCACGACCGGGGGAGGGTACATACTGTACCAGTAAGCAGAGGTACATTTGCTGCTCTTGAAGGAAGCTCTAAATAGGGAACCAATGACATACGCAATATTTGAAGAGAGTGGTTTCCATATAGCTGCGACACAAGCGCAGTGGATGGGGAGAACTATGATGTGGGACAATGTACGATGCTATAACAAAACGGAAGAAGAAACTATTGGTTGCAACGAAGAAAGACGAACCGAATGTGCTGTTGCCAAAACATAGAACAAAACATGGGGACATAAAGCTGAGTCGTTGCACTCAAGCCATTGGAGAAAGATGAGTAAAGAGCTAAAGAATCAGCTTACCTTCTGCGGAACCCTGGCTTTCACAAATGTTCAGAGTCATGTCCCCAAACAGCAATACAGCGATTTATTCGCTGTACGTAATTGTGAGCAACGGCTTCCAACTCGGCCGCGTTGATGGTCCGGAATGCGGTTGTAATGCGGTCTTGCATGTTGCGAATTGTAGTTGGTCGGTTGACATACACAAGATCCTTAATTCAACCCCAGAAAAAAATAGTCCATACAAGTAAGATCCGGCGACCACGGAGGAAACTGCGGATTGGAACCTCTTCCGATCCTGCGTTGCGGAAATAAAACATTTAGCTCTTCCCTACACATAGCAGCATTATAGGCTGTGGACAGCCATCTAATTGAAACCACAGCGTCTGACGTTTTCCAATAGCGGCTGTAGATGGTGTCGCAAGAAATCACGAAACATTGAACCTGTTAAATGACCAGCAAAAAAGAAAACATGGCCCAACGACCTGTGTCCCTACAATGCCACCCCACACATTAATGCGCCATCGTTGTTGCAGATTGACTTCTCTCATCCAGAGAGGGTTCTCCGCTGCCCAGTAATGTGCATTGTGGAAATTCACGTTGGCATCACTGCAGAATGTCGCTTCATCAATCCATAAAATGAAGTGAATGAAATTCGGATGTTCTCTCACGTGATTGACCACCCAGTTGCAGAACAGAAGCCGTAAATTACAGTCCGCATCACTTAGTTCTTGATGCAGAGAGAGGTGGTACGGGTGAAAATGTGATTTCCACAGAATACGCAGGACACTACCTTGACTGATACCACGATCTCGTGCAATCTGCCGCGAAGACACATGAGGATTTACTGCAATAGCGGCAAGTACATCAATGGCAACGTCTTCATTTCGTACGACTCTTCTCCGGTCACCATAGCGTCCAAGCATGTTGCCTGTCTGCAGCAATCGTGCTGCTAATCTCCGCAGCAGATCGTGGGAAATAGCTTGTCGCTGTGGATAGCGCTCAGCGTATAATCGAGCTGCAGCCCTATAATTTTCCCGGCATTCCCCTAAAATCATGAGCATTTGGAATGTCTCCAAATTCGTATACCGCATGAATGTTATTTACTACCGACACTTCCTACTACAATCACTCAAACATCAACACAATCAGAGGTTTCACTGCTTGTGGAAGTTTCGTATTCGTCTCGTCACGAGGTTGTAATGCACAGAGGTAGTAGAACTCAATGCACGACACCTTGTCCAGTACACGGACCACTTTAACTCACTGCATAGGTTAGTCACTCTCGGACTCGACACGCTTGTGTTACCTGTTTTGGCTACAGCATCGCTCTTTCTGCCCTCTGTCTGACATAGCAGCGATCGCCTGTTCAAAGCCGCATAGACTGTCTTGAGCAAGGTCATGTACGTGTTAGCTACTGGATCTACAAGAGTACCACCACACACAATCACTGGCAACGATAAATGAGTGTGCTGTTCGAAACGACAAACAAGCCCACAACACATGCTCCCGGATTTGGGATATATTTCATATTGTACGTACGCACACAAGATACATCGCGCGTCCACGTCATTGTGGGTCTGGGCTACCTTGGCTTAGGCCCCGAGTTGATCCTGCAAAGGCGTCGTCGCACGTACCCTCCCGGCATTCGCCTGGTGTGACTGGGGGACACCCTCGCACCATCTGACTTTCACCTAGTAATGCGCCCGTGTTGCTGCCAACGAGGAAGAAATATGCCAACGTGATTCCTCTCGAAGTTTCTCCCATTGTGCGCTTGTTTCAATGGAGGCACAACCCACCCCTGTTTCTATGTCAAATTTTGCAGATGACCCCCGTTGGAGGTATTCACGAGACGCTACTGATCTCGCTACTATTTTTATTGCATTCTACACATACGATTTGGTACTGCAATTTTTTGTTTGAAGGCTCTACGTACAGTATTAGCTGCGATATAGGCCTGGTACGTTCTTATTGAATTACCCTGTATGTTTGACGTTTATAAGACGTTTGCAAATCCATATGACCGTTAAACGTAGATAATATAACGTCGGAGTTGAATTTGAATGGCGATGAACTGAAGAGGAGATACGATTGCAAGTGACAACTATAGGCACAATAAAATGGATAAACTGGGCGACGATGAAAACACAGGGAAAGAATGCGTATATTCTGGTAACGATAAATATAAATTTAGATACCAAAAGTGAATAGTTTACATTTTTCATTTCGGGACACAGATAGCAGATTAAAATTATATGAAGGGACAAAAATCAGTGGAATTTGACAGTATAGGCGCAGTCAAACTTGAATCATCATCTTGCGGGGCAGGGGGACGAGCATCCTTGGCAGGGATGCTTCAGTTATTTCATCCTCCTGGTAATTCTCACCCTACTTGCTCCACAAGAGAAGTTTTTTGATGTCGCGGGCGATCTTCAAGCTAATAGCAGAGTTCGTTCTACAGTTAATAAGGTGGTCGGTAGGCAGTGATGATTTCAGAAGATTTCATCGGAGGAATTTTCAATACATAAGGGGTTAAAATAGTACTGCAACAATAGTAGTGAAAAACTTTTGAGCCCGATTGGAGATACGTCCCAAGTAAAATTTCGTAGCTACAGGTGAGAAATATTTGTCCAAGCCAGCCCCTGATATAATAACTACCGATTGGCTTCAAACTCAGATAAATTTAATTATCCTCTACAGACATACACTCCGTGGTGCTAATTTTCTTAGAATCAGCAATGTAGTTATAGGAATGCATTTCCCACCAGTGCAGATCATAATTTTAAAGCGAATACCACGAACTCTGTACATTCAGAACAGCTTGACTGAATGGCATAAAGTATGTTAGAATTGCTATTCTTAATAGTTAGGTAGTCGTTAAGAGAGTATTAAATAAAAAGTTTAAACCCTAAAACGGTTAGAAGTGTTTTCACATAATGAATATTATTTTTAAAATGCTGGGCGTAATGACGCTAAATTTGGCATATGAAAGTTTTCTTCTGTTATTCTCTTGAGCAAATGCAGTCTGTGTTCACTAATGAGCTGTGAAACATGAGTGTAAGAACGCAGAAATATTCATCATAGTGAAACTAGACTGGACGTTCCATGGGGTAAGTCTACAAGTTTCCAGGCCCGATAAAGAAATTTTGCTTCATCTCGACTTTGGAAAAGTTCTATGTAAGGACTAACAGAGGAAAATATTTTCGTGGAAAGAAATGAAATTGTTGAGTTTTACGTCCCACGATTATGCCGGTTAGGCTAAAGAGACTGTGATGATAAGAGATGAATGAAATGGTGGAATGAAGAAAGTGGGAGGAAACTGGAGAACCCCGAGAAAACGGTGTGTCCACCACAAAGTTTACTTGGCGGGAGCAAGGTTTGAACCCGGGACCCCAAGAACCAGAGGTGAACGCTCTACTACTGAGCCACCGCGGCCCCATTTTCGTGGAAAGAGTATAATCTTCCTAACGAATTTTATGCAGTAGAAAACCTGTCGTATGTAGGTCAGGAAAGTCTCGTGGGAAATGGTTATTGAAAGTAGAACTCATAACCTCATAGGTTAGCCTAATGAGTTTGCTTGAAATTTTTCTTGAATTTTGCGAAACTGGTTTAACCAAATTTCGAGTTTGGGAATAGTTACTTAATGGCAAGTGTATGGAGACTAAAAGGTAACGATTTTGCTGAATGATTTTTATGCAATAGGTGAATCTACCATTCCGGGGGAGGGGGGGTAGCTATGGATATTTTGTGAGGGAAGTTTCGGAATCATAGTGAATTTAAATTTACGTCAGCAAGTATTCTCATCCAAAAGTCGGACATATATTCCAAATATTTCATTATACCTACTTCATTCCAATTGAGGACAGACGTTTCTATAGCGTTATCGTTTGTATTCGGTCATTGGCAGGCCACTTGCTGCAAACTGAAAAGTTTCCATGCACCATTGTCTTCAGCTAACGTAGAAATTTCATGCAGATGTAGAAATTTCATGATTTCTTTATCTCACGTAGAAAAATTGTTTTAATACAATCCTTAAATTGTAGCTTCTTTGCTCCCTCACTCTTTTCTCTGCTATCATACCATCTAGCACACGTCTCATAATATAGTTCCTTCTTAGCCAATCTCCAGCTAGCTTTTCTTCCTATTCTCAGTTACATTTTAAATTGTTCTTTTCTTCCTTACTATTTCTAACACTTCCTCATTAGTTTCCCGTTCGACCCAGCCAATTATTATTTCCATTCTTCTCCACACCTACATTGTGAAATCCAATAGTCCTTTTTCGTCGCTTTTGTATAGTGCCCATGTTTTTGACTGGTAGAATAATTGGACACGAAACGATTAGAAATCTTTTTCTTAACTCTTTATTCACCGACTCTCAAAATACTTTCTTTCCTTCCTAAATGCTGCTCTCGCCAATTCCTATCCTTGCTTTTATTTTAACGCTCGCACTTCATGCCATCACTAATAATAATAATATCTAGGTGTCTGAAATGTAAAGGGTTGGCTTTGAGAAAATTCATTTCAGAGGTGTAAATTTAATCGTTGAAATGGGCTTGATGATTTTAATGTGAACTTAGATGACTATCCTTTATTCTGATAAAGCAGTTGAGTTAATTGTAGACTTTGAAAAGGAACTCCCTTTCAAGAGTATGTATTCAAATGAAATGAGGTCATTGTAATGTTTTTGAGTGTTTGAAAGCGACTAAGCTAGCTCTCGAGCAGATGTTCATGCATACATTCGCTTTTTTTCACCCACTTCACATTGCCCAATCGACCTCAAACTTTTTACAGTTGTGTAGCTTTTGCCTATAAAAAAAATTACGATCGAACTTAAATTACAAAGCAAAATCTTGAACTCCTGCGGTCAAGCCCTATAGATTAAAGGAGATGGTACATCAGTCAAGGTGAATGATAATGAAAGAATTCATAGAAGAAATCCAAAATTTCCGAGAACTCACGAACACAATGTTGCCAAATAGAAATTCTCATCGTCTGAGATTAAACGAAGGTCCCCTTAAAACCAGAAGTGAGCCACTTTTACCGATTTTGTACCCACGTAGTGCCCAAAAGCATAAAAGCCTAAAGGACATAACCGTGAGATGTTAAATTTCATTTCATTTCAAATATAAAATAGAAAGTGTTCTTGTTTCTTCTCTCTTCTCTTTTAAAAGAAATGAAGAACTGGCGTGTAATCTTAATTTCTAAAACTCATTTCAGGTTCATCACGTAGTAAGCAGTCCTCCTGTACTTCAGAATGGTGGACGGGATGTTCAACATCGCCTAGCAACAAACCGAATTCAACAGGAGATCCAACAAGCTACTGAAAGAGAAAAGGAACTGAGAGAGATAGGAACTTCTCATAATTCAAACGAAGATGGAACTGATATAAAAGTAAGACTTTATATTAAACGGTATTGGCTACAATGCCTTTCATTTGTGCTACTGCTTTTTTTATGTGAAAATTTCTCAACGTTTTATCCAGTGGATATATTTGATGTCTCAGAAACTATAAAGTTGTCATTTATATAGAAAGACATTCTTATACTCTGTAGTTTGCAAAATGAGTACTTTTTAATTTTTAACTAATCGCATTTGCTCTTCATTTATTTTTTCTTGAAAAAATCCAAGAACAGAAAATCGTATGAATTCCACCGAACGCATTCGATCTGAATCAATTTTGAAATATTAGCAGACCTTGATCTGCTATATAAGCGTGTGAAATATGGTGTGCAAGCTTTACGTTCCCGAGTTATGGGCCATCAGATTTGGTGGACTTCATATTTTTACAAAATAATTTTAACAAAGGTCTGTTTAAAAGTCAGTGAAGGCCTGCTTTCTTCAATTAGAAAACTCATTAGTTTTTCATTCTTTCTTTCACTGCATAATTTCAAAAGAGAGTTGAAAAGGATGAACTATGAAACCAGAGAGAGGAAGGATGCATTAAAAAAAAAAAAAAAAGCTAGGTAAATGTTAATTCTGAATTCACAAGTATCTGAAATGTAATTTGAGTTGAAGCTTCATCTGACCTTACAAAGAAAGATAGTTGTTTGATTTCAAGTTTATCATCTACTTTCAGCAGTAAGGTATGAAATGGGATATACAGTTTAACGGAGAATCCGAACCACAGAAGTTCCCACCACAAGTCAAACCCGGCTCTTCTGAGTCAAAGGTGCATACGCTAACAATATAGATATGTGGAAGACTGAGAAATATTGTTTCTGAAACTTCTGTCCTGGCATTTCATAGACTTCTAGGGAAGGAGTGAAGAGTTTTAAACAGCTTAAAGTATGCAGCGCCAGTAAAAATATATTTTTAGAGAAAACTTAAGTGTGTGGCGAAAAAATTAAAACCACTTAAAACTGGAAGAAAAATAATCAGCGGATATTTTCAAAGATATAATGTGTTAAATAATGCCAATACAACTATTATTCTTAATCATACTTCTCAATGAGGAACTAATACTTAAGAAGGGCGTTAGTTGAACATATGCAAACTCCGAAGGGACTAGGGTTTGGCAGAATTAGATTATCGTGGTGTTCAATATTAGTAATATTTTATCTGATCGTGTTTATCAGAACGATGTCGAGGGATTTTTCAATATTTGATTTTAGTTGACAAAAATGTGTGAAGATTTGATATCCCAAATGAGAGAATCAATTTGTATCTTGTATCGTGATATTTGTATCTCGAGTATGCTATAAACTGGCATTAAAATGTTTCTTCCTTTTATTAGGATGTAAAGTCAGCGAACGGCCCCTCCATTTATAGAAGAAAATATTAATATTTAATATTTCATCCGTTATTTATATGAAGAAAATTGAATGTTTCATCCTATCTTATGTAAGCTGTAGTGTTTTAAGTAGGTTACTTTAATTGAAAATGCCCTTTCATCTTAGTTTGTTCTCTGCAAACAAACTGAAAAATAAGACTGAAAACTTAGTATTCCTTATAGTCATACCTGTTGTGAGCATAGGTTATATTGTTGCTTCCAACAATATATACCCAGAAGAGAAATCGAAGATAGAACTCTCGAGCGTCTTCTACAAACAGAAGCAAAAGGTTTTTTTTTTTTTTTTTTTAACTACTACTACTACTAAATTATATCACAAGTTAACTTGTTATTTGGAAAATGTATTGTAGATACGCGAAGTATTAGGTATTAATGAGACATTTTATGAAATGCCAAATGAGGACAATTTATTTGTAGCATATTTGTAATTGTCTTGTAGCCAAGATGCGAGGGGAAAAGCATTATTCAATTCCTGGGTAAACTGCGTTCGATTATAATCTACGCTAAGTTGTTTCGTAGATCACATCAAGACCTATGGAATCTACTAAGCGTAAACGATATTCCTGAGGAATGTATTTTCCGTTCTTGGAAGATGGAAATTAAAAATTGTATTTACCTGTTTCGCATACAAATAAGATTACTTCTGAGTAAACATACAGTTGTCAGATTATGAAATAATATATATATATATATATATATATATATATATATATATATATATATATATATGGATCGGAAAGAACTTTAAATACGAAGTACCTTACTAAACATGACTGTATACGAACACATACACATGCAGGTTTTCATACACTTTTAAACATAAAGAGAAATTACGTATCTTTAAGGATCTCATTTCCAGAATAATGATATTTATTTATTAAAAATGCATATGTGACTTAAATACAGAATACATTTGTTTCAGAAAGTCAGGTAACTTGTTGAAACTTCTTGTACAATTCATATGTATGCTTTAAAAAAAAAAAATCAAGGAATAACATAATTTATTAACGTGTAGAGTATCGTAGTTATGGACATTACCATTTTCAATAAATAAATAAATGTTTATTACTCAAGGGAAAGGGTACACTTTTTTGTGCTCGAAAAATAGGCTTACAGGAAGTCTTGGGCAACAATCTCAACATAACCCATAATGCTTTCATTTGTAACTGAAAACTAGTAATACATTAACTGAAGCAACCCCATAATATTGTACCATAACTCAGAATGATTGGAATTTTGCATAGTAGACACTGAAATTAATACTTCTGTTGACGTTTATTTTGGAGGGGATAACAAAAATCCAACAAAATGGTTTTAGCATTATTTAAAACCAATTTATGATATTTAAACATTCAATCGAGTGAATGCAATGTTTATTTTCAAAAAGTATCGTTGACAATCCATCTTCTTGCTTTACTCCTTTGTTATATACAAAATCTTCTGTTGCTATATTACCTACTTTAACTTACCATCTTATTTCTTTTAGTGTCATTATTGTCAAGTTGATCGGTTTAGTCGGCATTTCCATACCTGCCATTCTCTATCAGCCTTTTCCTGTATACGTCATCAAATACGCTCTTAAAGTTGACTAATAACAGGTATATGTCTATATCGTAATCGTAATTCTTTTCAGGTATTTGGCTGAGAGCAAACAGATGGTATGTTGTACTCTCTCCTGCTTTCCTTATCTGAAGCCACGTTGGTATTCTCCTGAATACTACTCATTCTAGCTTTGGAACTTCTTGTATAAAATAACAGACAAATTCTGACCAAAGCATATATTAACTAATAAATAATAGCGTTACAGTTAAGTGAAGGAAGAAAAGACGAATACGAGAGAATTAGTTTTTTCAGTGGAACAAGCAATTATGGACATAAAAGAAAAGGAAGAAAGGAACACGATAAGAAGAAAAGCTGCTGCTATAGTGAAGCAGAATATGAACAAACAAATAGGGAATCTTACAAAAGAGAAAGAAGGATTGAAGGGCTTGAGACGAAGGAAAGACATTGTTATACAAGAAGCCGATAAAGGAGGAGCAGTAGTAGTAATGGAAGAAAAATGGTACAAAGAGAAATTAGATGAATTATGCGACGAGACATATGAGGTGATAGGTGAGAGAAAGAGGAAAGAAGAAGTAAGAGAGGAGATAATAAAGAATGCGAAGAAGGCAGGCTTTAGAAAGTTATTAGACGAAAAAGGAAGAATTCCGGATATGAAAGGATTCCCGAAGATACACAAAAAAGAGGTAAAGTTGAGACCAGTAATGGATTGCAGAAAGAATATCTTTCAACCATTAGAAGAGTAAATAAAGATAATAGCAGAGGAAATAAGGGGGAACAAGTAAGTAATAGAATTAAGAATACAGAAGAAGTCAAGAGGATGATAGAGAAAGTAGGAAGAAGAAATGAGAGAACACTGATGTTTAGCGTAGATGTCAAAGCAATGTTTCCCAGCTTAAGAAGGGGTTATATTTTGAAGGTATTGGAAGAAGAAATGGAGAATAGAACAATAAGGAAATGGAAGAAAGAGAAAGTGATAAAAAGCATTGAAACTGATATGGGAGAACAGTGTGTGTACGATAGGAGAAAAATTAGTGA
The DNA here is from genome assembly GCF_964235325.1 of Thermobia domestica. Taxonomy (NCBI): domain Eukaryota; kingdom Metazoa; phylum Arthropoda; class Insecta; order Zygentoma; family Lepismatidae; genus Thermobia; species Thermobia domestica. The sequence continues at coordinate 197,728,881 of NC_137459.1, read as the reverse complement.
AAATAAAGGAAGGACTAAAGGATCGAAACTAAGCCCAGTGTTATCAGAAATTGTGATGAATAAATGGGAACAGAAAGTTAAGGAGGAAGGGGGCGAAAGACTGATTATGTTTTGCAGGTATGTGGATGATTGCTTAGGTATTTGGAAAGGAACGAAGAGACAATTCGAGCAATTTGTGGGAAGGATAGAAGATAAAGAAAAATGAATAAGCCTGGAGGTAGAATTAGAGGAAGATGGGAAAATAAACTTTTTAGATATGATAATAAGGGAAGTAGGAGGGAAATTCGAAACAACATGGTATAGAAAACAATGTTCAGCAGGTGTTTATTGCCATAGAAGAAGTGATGTAGATAAAGGAACCAAAAGGAACTTTATTAGAAACATGGAGAGAAGGATAAGAATGGTAGACAGTGATGACGAGAAGAGAAAAGAAGACATAGAGCAATTTCACAGTTTATTAATGCAAAATGGATATAGTGAGGATAGATTGAAGAAGAATAGCAAGAAAGAAGAGGGCAGAAGGCAGAAGGAAGTGAGAGAAGATAGAGAAGAAGAAAAGAAAGGATGGTTCGGGATAGAGAGCATAGGAGAAAAAACGGAAGTCTTAAAAAACTTAAAGAAAAGGAGGAGTAAGAACGTACAGAAAAGGTAGCAGAAGAATGTTAGATGCGTTGCGAACGAGGAAAAGGAAGGTAACAGAGATTCAAATAAGTGATGAAGGGGTTGTATACAGAATTAAATGCAAAGAATGTGATATGAGTTATATAGGGGAAACAGGAAAGAGGTTACAAGAAAGGATTAAACAGCACAGGGACGACGTTCGATTGAAGAGAGATAGTAACGCTACATATAAACATGTAAGGGAGACAGGACATGAAATAGACTGGTAAGGCGTAGAGGGGCTGGAAAAGGAGAAAAGAAGCATTATAAGAAAATGGAAAGAGGCAGAATGGATAAGAAAGGAAGGAAGCGAGAAACTTGTGAATTGGAATAGCGGACTAAATATACATGATGCATGGAGAAAGATATTGGATAAAACAGAGAAGAAAGAAGAGGTAAAAACAGGTGTATTGAACAACGGATAGTTAATTAAAAGTTTGTTTTTCAAAAGTGAAAGTTATTCATACACAGGTGTGCCAATTAAAAGTTTGGCTCTTAAGTGAGAGTTGATCACTAAAAGTTGCGTTTGTATTAATTAAAAATTGTTAAAGGAAAGGACGAATATGATTGGTTCATGGAATACCTCCTCTCATTTTAAGAAGTATATAAGCTGTAATCTTAGGAATTGTATTTCATAATGTGTCTGATGAAGGCAAAGTTAATTTGCCGAAATTGTAACGTTATTATTTATTAGTTAATATATGCTTTGGTCAGAATTTGTCTGTTATGGTATTCTCCTATCTCAATAATGTTATTCCTCTGTAATTCTCGCAGTTGGATTTCTCCTTTTTTGTGTATTGGGCACAATATTCCTATTTTCCATTTCTCTGGCTCTTTCCATATTGCCACTATATATCTCTTCTTCAATTTGTGATCCAGCATATTTTTGCATTTCAGACGTGATATCATCTGGTGCTTTACTGTTTTTCATTTTTCTCAGAATAGCATTAAATTCATTCTTCCCTTGTGGGTTTAAATTCCATCTCTTTCTTTGGTCTCTGTTTCATTCTATTTCTTCAAGTTCACTTTCCTCATTCTCACCATTGAGTTGGTCTTTAAAATACTCTTTTCATCTTTTTAATATATCTTCCGTGTTTTCATTTAGCTTTTTTTAATTTATTCTTGCATTAGATTTCTTTTGGTAAATATCCTTTACTTACATTCTTCCAAGGAAATTAAAATCATCTCGTTTCATTTGTTCTATCTAATTGTTCAGTTTGTTCTATTTGTTTCTTTTGAAAATCTTTTCTTTTCACTGCAAATTTGATTCTCTTCTCAATTCCTTGTATCTTTCACTATTACTTCGAGTCTTTTTTTTTTTTTTTTTTTTTTTTTCTGGATCATTTTCTTCCTCGCGTCATTCTTTTGTTTAATTATTTCTACAGTACAACCGTGATCAAATCATTCCGTCCTACTTATTCTTTTATTATTATTATTATTATTTCCTAGTTACTTCTGTCAAACTTAAAAGGATTGCTTCTAAATTTTTCTATTTGTTGCCTATTAAGTTTCCTGTGTGGGTGTTATTTCATTCAACTTTTTGTTTATATATTTTTCCTTCATTATTGTTAAATTAAACTTTCCACTTTCCCATTGAAGTCTCTAATTCTCTGGCGGTATTTATTATGCAATATTTTGTTTTAATTTTGCTTTTTACCACGAAATGATCCGAATCACAGTTGGATCCTCTGTGGCTTCTGACATCTATTATTTGACGAATGTCTTCTATCTATCAAGACATGATCAATTTGATTCACTATTCTACCATCAGCTGACTTCCAGATATCTAGATGCATGTTCTTATATGGGAAACAACTACTTTTGATTATCATTCTATTTTTTGTTGCAAATTGGCTTAGCTTTATGTCATTGTCGTTGGTTTTTTCATGAATTGTATTCTTTTCTGCTACTTGTTTAAATTCCTTTTCCGTATTTTGGCATTTAGATCTCCTAATATTACTTTGACATTGTACTTTGGTGTGTTTTCTAGTATCTCAAAGAATTCTTCATTTTCCCTTTCCTTTTTTTCTTCAGTTGGAGCGTGAACTGTTATAAAGGTAATATTTACAAATATACCTGTTATTCTTAACTTGCTTATCTTTTCCGTTATTGGTTCAAAGGTATTAATGTTGTATTTTATCCTTTTTGTTACAATAAATCGTGTACCGTAATTTCCTGGGTCCTTGTTGCCTCCGTATAGACTTGTATATTTCTTTTCGTCAATTCTACTCAGTCCTTTCCATCGAATTTCCTGTAATGCTATGTCGATATTAGGTTCTTCTATCGCTTCTGCAACTTGTTGCATTTTCTGTTATTTTCATTGTTTGAACGTGGTGTAGTTTTATGAATTATATATATATATATATATATATATATATATATATATATATATATATATATATATATATATATATATATATATATATATATAAGGTTGTTAACCTTTTGCTTAACCCCCAACATGGAGCACCAGGAGTTTTCTGTCAGGCTTTCTCCCCCTTAACCTTTGCAAATCCCCTCTCTAACCCACAACACAGTGGTGCTGGTTTTAGTCCGCCCCGGTTTACCCAGTACCTATCATATCTGGTGGGCGTTCTCCTATCTGCCAACTGGGGAGGCGCTTAGTGTGAGTCCAGTTCTCTCCCAGGACTTTCTTTGAATGGTATCCTTATTCATTATTGACACATTTTTCCCTTGATCAAGTGTAATTCTTGAGTAGTATAGGTATATATGTTTAGGGATCTTACATGAAAAAAAAAAAAATGTATTCGGGAGTTTAATACAACCCTTACGTAACTTCAAGTTAGTTTTTGAAAGTTCCTCATTTACACACGTAAGTTATGACGATGTTGAAATGATGTAACAATAAGCTTTACCATTTCTATCTGGCCATAAGTGTTTTCCCATTTCGTTTATAAATACATCTGAATTATTGTAAGCTACGTCATTTGCACCAGTCATTAAAATCACAGTTCAGCGATATAGAACTTCGTTACTAAGAACAGTAAGAAAACTTTAGAAGAGCACGAAAACATAATTGCGTAAGGGAGATAGGATTTAGTTTCGCTGTCATGAAGACCACGTAAAATTTCATACAAACCATTCATCAATATCTAGTTCAACCATCAATGTCAGTACCAATCTATCAACTATTCGTATTTATTCAAAAATGAATGTTAAACATTGTGAATTTGCTCTTCACCTGTAGAAAATGTCCAAAGAAGGACTTTTTCCTTCAAGCTTTTTGGCAGGAAGAAAACTCTCATCCTCCATGATTGTGCACCTTCTTTCTAAGTAACTGAATTATTTGTAAAGATTTTAGAAGTTAACTTCATTGCGTATTAAATCAGATGTGAATTTGTTCTACTATTTCTTATCGGTTTTGGCTGTTCTATTAAAGTGTTTAGTACGTCTGGAATTTTAGAAAGTATACTGTCGCATATAAAACATGATGATAACGTAATATAATTTGTTTCCATTGCAGGCATCCAGTTTAAGTGAATTATCAGACACCAGTGTTACGAGCAACGACAGTAAACAGTCACAGAAAAGCCCAACTTTGTCATCGCCAGTAAGCAAGAGTACACCTGTTGCACCTCCACCGCCACCACCGCAAAGACCCCAAAATTTCACCACTCCGTTTAGAAATACGGGATGGATAGCCCCAACAGGAGTAATTAGTCCTATAGCAAATGGAGTCTCGCCTCCCAGGAGGTTTGCCAAAGTTCCGGGACAGAAAGGATTAATGGAACGTTTTCTTGCTTCACGCGGAAGAATGTCATCTATTTCGACGTTTACACAATCATCGAACACTAATAGTACATCGTTTAGTTTAACTTCTCCTGTGTCGGCTATGCCACCAAGGGTGAAAAAAGTGGACCAGTCGCCAACTGAAGGTAAACAGGTGAGTCTTCAATATGTAAACATTCTTAGGAATTAGGTACTAACATGTATGTTAATCATATTAAACTAAAAATACTGGTTTTCCCATTTATATTTTATTAATAAACTTAAAGCTGAACTTTGGCATCAAGTTACTTTAACCATCTCAGTTTGTGCATCTTTAGAATGCAACCAAAGTTAGTCTAAAGTTTCCAAACGTAATGATTTACCTTATTTATTTTCTTCGGTGAGCCAATGCGTTGCATTTTTCCATATCAATTGCTACATGAATTACACAAAGCTTCGAATAAAGTAAAATTTTATTCAAGTAACAAGCAGTAGCAAGTATTAAGTTTGTCCTTGTAAATTTAACAATCGAAGGAGTTCGCAATGATTTTTTTGGAAAGAAATATGCTGAACTAACTATATTGGTCCTACCTACATTGTCCTCTTCCCACTAAATGTAATAATAATAATAATAATAATAATAATAATAATAATAATAATAATAATAATATGCGTGTCTTCGTTACAATTGTAATGGATTATAGTTATATATTTTGAGTTTTCTTTTTTGAGTTTAATGTCTCATAATTATGCACCGAGGCTGAGAGAAACGGTTATGATGACGAATGAAATGATAGAATGTTGATATAGGGAGGAAACTAGAGAACTCGGAGAAAACCCCCCACATAACGGTGCTTTTCCGCTACAAAACCCACTTGACGAGGACTGGGATCAAACCAGAAACCCCACGCACTACTGAGCCACCACAACCTCGTGATTGAATTAAAACAGAAGTCCGCAAAATTCAGTTGAGATTCGTCAATTCGGAAATAATTTAAAGATGTTTCATGGCAGTTAATAACTTGCTTGCAAAATTGTCGAAATACGCTTTCAAACTTCGTTCTTTTTTCATTTCCATTTTTTAAACTTCCTTTACTCAAAGTTGATTAAAGTATCGAATATATAAAGATTCTTTGAATAATATAGTTTGAAAAGGTGAAATATAAACAATATGTAAAAATTAAACTGTTTAGCCTGGATGGCACTTGTTCTGTGGTTAGGGCCTTACTTGCCAATTGGTGATTACAGTTCATATCTCACTCCTTACAATGTATTTGTTTCCGTATGCGTAACCATTTTCATTTACTGTTTTATAAATAACCAGTTTATTTGGTATACATTACTGTTCATGCTGTTATATACTGCTGTCTGTGGAAATTTCAACTCTGAGAAACGCACGAGAGTGGAACGAAATGTATAAACCAATTCATGAAGATATGAATAAAATTCTGCAACTGTACAACATACCTAACGTTGGTATATCACTATGACGTAAAGCCTTCACTTGCTTCTTTAGTAGCCTCCATACGGTGTGGCATCAAGTCACACTTTTCCCTTCTTGAGGAATCTCCTTCTACACTGCTTATATGAACCCAAAAGACCATGTGACCTCAAACACAGTTGTCTGCCTAACTTCTTTGACATTGACGAGAAATAGTGGCACTTGCTCATACGATTCCGTCTACTTTTTCACAGTTCACTACCTGAGTGTTGCGTAAACCGCTCTTTCTGTATTATACCAATAATTGAATCAAGAGTGTGCTGAGCCCAAGAATGCGCCATATCGTTAAAATTGTAAGCGTTCATAATCATAATAGTTGTTCAAATAAGGGAAGCACCTCATCTAAGTAGAACTTGCCTGATAAATACGACATTCGACCACCTTTAGTCTATAAAGAAGTTTATACAGTGTGTTCCAAAAGTAACACAGGATTAAAATTTTTAAAAACTGAACCTTTATTCATATATATATATATATATATATATATATATATATATATATATATATATATATAATATAATATAATATAATATAATATAATTTTCGGGCAAAGTGAGCATTTCTAAAAGTCAGGACATTTAGATGTTCCTAAAAATGTTTTCAGGGCGCAGAGACAGCAAGAGGTAAGTCTGGTACATCTGATCAATCTGCAAATAATAATAAAATTATGTGCATCGCTATTATTTATTTATTTATTTATTTATTTACTTGCAGGCAAATTCAGAACCAAGACCAGAACAAGGTCGCTTACAACACAGGCGATATACAACAGCTGAAGAAAAGATTCAAGAAGAACTGAAGGAGATGAAGAAGCGGGAGGAAGAGCTAAGGTAAATTCAGTGGTGTACAAGGAAGAGCTTTGGGGATTTAACCCATTTACCTTGAGCAAAATATTAGGCAAAAATAAGCATTTACCATATTAAGATATACATACAAACATCTGAAATATGTACTTGGGACTTGAACCCCCTCTGCTGTCCCTGATGAACTTGCACGTACGTTACTGGGTAAATTATTACCTCAAGCATCCATGTGTGATCAAATGCATTCAGTGATCCAGAGTTTATTTATTTATTTATTTATTTAACACACACCTATTACAGAGCCAATTGCTCCAATTACAACAGGTGAATACAAATGTTATATACAATTGTGAAATTGCTCAGTAATCTATTAGATTAAAATAAATATAAGAAAAAAAACAGAAAAAAAGTCTAAAATAGCAACATTCATGCAGGCTATTTTTTCTTTTTTGAATGCAAAAACATAATCATTACATTACATAAGCAGGGTTCAAAAACAATTGAATCAATTTTATATACTTTTCCAAAGACATCGTAAAATCCACGATTATTCCAGATTTTATAATATCATTGTTTCTTACAAAGTCTCACAAGTGGTGAATTTTTATGGGAGGTTGTTTTAGATTTAGGTATAACAAATGGTAATCGTACTCTTAAAGATCTACTAGTGCTAAATTTTAACATTTCCAGAAAATCTTGATTAACTATAATACCATTAATAATTTAAAATAGAAAAACATGATGCATTATTTCCCTTCTTTTCACCAGAGACGTACAATTAAATTCCCTTAAGATAACATTATAGTTAACTTTCATATCATACGCAGAGATTTTGAATCTCTTGTACCATAAATACCTTTAAAATCTTTTTTGTATTGATTCGATTTTCCTTATTTGATTATCATAACAGGGGGACCATACTAATGAAGCGTACTCTAATTTACTTCTAACTAATGAATTAAATAATTTAACTAACACTTCTGCGTTATTTAATTCCTTTGAATTTCTAATTATGAATCCTAAAGCTTTATAGGATTCATTAACAATTCTATCAATATGTAGATTAAATTTTAATTTTTTATCTAAAGTAACACCCAAATCCTTAATTTGTGTTGATCTTTGTAATATTTCATTGTAAATTTTATAATTATATTGAGCTGGTTCACTCTGTCGTGAAAAAGTAATAACATAACATTTTTTTACGTTAAATTGTAATTTATTATCAATACTCCATTTGTAACAACTGTCAAGATCCTTTTGTAATTTCTTTGCGTCTTCCATATTATTTATTGCCCGAAATATTTTTAAGTCATCCGCGTACAACAGATATTTGGAATATTTTATAACGCCAGGCAAATCATTAATAAACAAAAGGAAAAAGAGTGGACCCAGTTTAGACCCTTGAGGTATTCCTGAATGAATCACGTATCTATCTGAACATAGCCCATTATAAGTAACAAACTGTACACGTTCTCTTAAATAGGATTTAATTAGAGTTAATAACGCTTCTGATAAGCTTAAATTTGCTAATTTGTTAAGCAATATGTTGTGATCTAATTTGTCAAATGCCTTCGCAAAGTCAGTATATCGTCGGCGGCAATTCAAAACCTGCTATGTGCATTTTGCAGGAGAAGCGAAAAACAGTATCCTGGTTAGCTTTTTGGCTTTATAAAAGTGATGTTATAAGTAATATTTGATGCTGCACGTAACTGGTACCTTCTCAAGTTACTTGAGAAGGTACCAGTTACGTGCAGCATCAAATATTACTTATAACATCACTTTTATAAAGCCAAAAAGCTAACCAGGATACTGTTTTTCGCTTCTCCTGCAAAATGCACATAGCAGGTTTTGAATTGCCGCCGACGATATATTACATCAATAGAACAACTGTTTCCGTTCAAGGAGTCCAAAATAAACTGCGTATGGTTAGTTAGATTCGTAGTAGTGGATCTCCCCGGTAAGAAACCATGTTGACACTCTACTATGTATGATTTTACATGATTAAATATCTTACTGTACAATATGTGTTCAAATATTTTAGATGGCATCGAAATTAATGAAATAGGCCTATAGTTTGTAATATCTTTCGGATTCCCAGATTTATAAATCGGAGTCACTTTACTAATTTTCCAACATTCAGGAAAACACCCAGTAACCAAAACGAGATTATAAATATAGCAAAGAGGAGTTACCAAAACATCTACACAACCCTTAAAAATATAAGATGGTAAATTATCTGGACCACTAGATCTTGTTGATCGAGTTTTCTTTATTGCTTCCTTACATTCTTCCTTACTCACTTTTTTTTATAACTAGGCAATGAGGTATTAAAGGTATATTCGAGGTGCTCCATTCGTAGAATGAAGACCTTTCATCATACACACTATGAAAATATTGAGCGAAATCCTCAACAATATTTTTATTTGTTTTCAATAACTCACCCTTATATAACATAGTAGATGGATTTTGTAAACATCTTTTTCTTATTTTTTATGAAACTCCAGAAGTGTTTTGTCTCTCTACTAATATTATTCCCTATATTTTGAATATATAAAGAATAAGCTTTTTTAATCATAGTTTTAGATTTCCTGCGCAGGTCTAAAAACCTTTCCAAGTTATACTGTGAGTGTTGTTTACGTTTCCTATAATATTCTTTGTTTCAAAAGACTTATAATCTCAGAAGTAAACCAAACCGGGTACAAATTCTTTTTATGGCTTTTCACTTTCGGTGCATGTCTATCGATATAATTAAACATTATTTCATAAAAATATTTTATTGCACCATTTGGTTCTCTATAAGTGTATAATTGACTCCAACTTTCTTTTTGCAAATCTTTATAAAAATCTGCTTTTCTATAATTGTATTCTAACATATTATCATTCATTTTAACCCGTCTCATATTTTTAATTTGTAAATCAAGCTGTAATGGTGGATGTAATATATCAGCAAATACCATAGAATTATCGCTTGTATATACATTACATGATTCACTCATATTTGTTAAAACCAGATCAAGAGTTTTATCGTCTTTGTTTTTTATATCATTTATAGAGCGAAGATCATGTAATGCCAAGAAATTTGAGAGGGTTTTACATATTGAATCCCCGAGTAATAAGTTATAACTTGAATCTATTATAGTTGGAATATTAAAATCACCAACAATTAATATTCTACAGGATGTTAAAGTATCTACTATTTCATTAACCCTGGCAAAGAACGAGCTATATATCTCAATTTTGAATTTCGGCGGGAAATACACACAAATTATTAAAAGCCGAATTGTACCAATATTTGCCTTAATACATACGGTTTGAACATCTTTAATAGTTACATGAAACTCTGTAACAGAAAAAGACTTTATCGCTATCATTGACCCACCACCCTTCCTGCAGCTCCGATCGTTCCTAAACACTAAATATCTGTTGTCAATAATTTCTGCGTCATATACATTTTCAGATAACCAGGTTTCCGTTAGCATGATTACACTGTAATTTGAGGAAAGAATACTCGTATATATTTCGTCTATTTTGGTATTCAGACCTCTTACATTCTGATAATAAACTGAAATTATGTTATTACACATTGATTATATACCATTTTAAGCTAAGTTTGTAACTTCATCAATAGATTTTAACGTATACACATATGTATCATTTTCTTTCTTCCTCAGTTTTACATTTCCTGCCCAATCAACCCAAACAAATGCAAAGTTTTTTTTTTTCTTAATTTTCCTAGCTTCGGAAAATACAATTCTTCTATTTAACGAAAGACTCGGATTAATATACACGGGTCCACCAACGGTATAACCTAAATCCTTACAGTTTAAGTTACGCTTAACTTTACGTTTTTGTATAACCATGTCTCTATCCACTCTCCTTATAAATTTCACAACAATTCTGGGAATAGGTTGATTTGTTTTCAATCTGTGACATGTATCTATCATACTATTATTAATTTCCATCCCAAGCACACGCCCCACTGATTCAACAATCGTAAATGTGTTTTCATTCGGCTGTTCTGGAATACCATGAATTTCCAGAGAGTTTCTTCTACTGTACTGGTCCAGATCATCCAATTGTGTATTTATCAATTTGCTTTTGCAAACGCAAGTTCTCATTACGAAGATCGTCAATTGTTTCCATACATTTTTTTAGAGATTCATTTTGATTTTTTAGGAGTTTGGAATTTTCATCAAGTTTTTCATGGGCTAAATCCAACGATTTACCTAATTGACTTTCTACATTTTTATTTGATATTTTAAGTGTGTTTACTTCCTCCCTAATAGATAGGAGTAACTCATAAATTTCTTTTGAAGATGGACAGTTATTGATGTCTTGGGTAGAATCACCACTCATACTTTTACGCCTTACCTTACTACAACCCTCACACCTCCACCCTTTATCGGAAGTTCGTAAAAACTTAACATCTTCTTCATTAAGATCCACACAAGCACCATGAAAGATTTTCCTACAGTCAATACACTGGATTTTTTGATAGAGTTAATAATCATATTATCGTAGTTTTGAGTAGGCTGGAAGAAATTCTTTTTACCTCATTATAAGTTAGTTTACTTTAGAAGTTTAAATTAAATTTAAAGAACGAAGTTATAAATCATCACAAACATTCTTTATGGCTAACTGTATTCCAGCAGTAAACAATAAAAGGAAAATAAACTAACTGGTTGTAATTTTTGATGCATTGTCTTTAGTCGCTAGGCAAAAGTAGAACCAACAAATAATAAGAATTCAGTTAATATGTTATGTTTTGTTTCATGAAGGAGGAATGTTACGAAATAAATCTGAATTAATTGCGAAAACTTTAAGCTAATGATGAAGAGAGGAGACCATAAAGAGAGAGAGACGAGAGGAAGAATCCCTATGGACATAGCGTATCGAGAGAAATGAAAATATGTTGTTAGTAAGGAAGCTTAAGATGTCGACATCTTTAAACAGATTAACTAAGTAGGAAATGCTTTATTTTTTTTTATTTTTTATTTTTTTTTACTTTTATTTTTATTTTATCATGAGTTGTGGTGATAACGTTCCAGATCACGTAAGCTTGTGATTGATGAATTTTCTATGAATTCTTTCATAATCATTGTTTCATTTATTATCAGTCTTCTTGAACTCACAAAATGTAATGATGTCAGTAAATTAGTTACAAATGGCTACAAGAAAAAAGAAAAAAAAAAGAAAGTAGAACATTTGCCTCCTTATGCAACATTTGACATAATGAAGAACGGCGTTTGTTTTTAACGCGGGCTTCCAACCATAACTGGAGCTTGAATCCGGTGTAGTTGGCAAGTGCACACAGTCATGCAAATTACAGTTTAAGCCGTTACCCACTAAATAATCTTGCCTGTAAGAGAACTAGATTGCAGTATCACGCCACCGACTCCAGGGAAAAAGAGAACTATTTTATATTTAAAGAGCAACTAGTTTTATTTTTCTACTTAACCTCCACCTACATTGACACAATTGTATGATCGATATGTGAGCGATTACCACCTCCAATGCCTGCTGTGTAAAGGTCTGTGGGTTGGCGCAGTCATCTTCGTCCATTCTGCGTACACCTTCCTACCATTTTGCGTCGTCCGCAAAATGTCTACCACTTAAGGCGGATTTTCAGGAAACCAAAGAGAGATGAAAATACCTTTTCGTCTGCTCTCGACTGTTTAAGTTCTCTCCCGAATTCCGTAAGACGTTCTTAAATTGCTTGGACTATATGAGGCCTGGCGTTGTCTTGATGGAACAGCACCCTTCAATTCAGCAGTGTCGGACGTTTTCTGTGATTTGCAACCCAAGGATGCATCAGAATATCATAGTATGATGCAGCAATCATTCTCTCCTTGTCTCTGGGAACGGACAAATAACATGCCCTGTCGATTTCAGAACATGGTTATCATCTCTTTCCTAGCGGGCGTCGAAATCATTATTTGCTTTCTGCCGATGAAGATTGATGTTTCCACTGCACTGACGTACCCTTCATTTCAGGATGACAATGATACATCCATATTTCCCGTAACTATCCCCTAACGATCGTGTTAAGAACTTTTCTCAGTATGCTGATAGGTGTTCCAAGAATAAGCCCATTAGAATGCTCTTCAGTTCTTTATTCCAATGGCTGAATATCCATCGTGCGCACGCGCACACACACTCTCTCTCTCTCTCTCTCTCTCTCTCTCTCTCTCTCTCTCTCTCTCTCTCATATATATATATATATATATATATATATATATATATATATATATATATTATATAAGAATCTCCGGTAGTGTGCGCACCTTGATGTAGACTAATCCGTCTGAACACTCAACTTCAGATGTAATGAAGTCAGTCGATACTCACCTATCCTTCACCCGCCTGTGATCTCTATCTTCACTTGACGTCTAAGTCACTGTTCGACACTTCAGCTAACAAATACAACGATGAATTTAGCGACCTAGTTAAGCACTGTTTGTCGACGCAAACACTTCTCTCCATACATTTTCTTATGGGTTTCTTTGGTGGGAAGACCTTCTGTTCACTGAAAACGTACTACAGCTAGCTGCTGCTCTAATAACATTCTACTAGCACAGTATAAATTTTGATGGTGTATTGCCAAAGTAGAATGGTGCTTACTTCTTGTTGAGAATTTAAGAATGTGCACTCCTAATTCGTGTCTTCGACAGTAGTTTGTAACCTATTTAATGACTTGCCCTGCAATATGTTATTTTAAACAAAAATAAAATAAAATAAAACTTGTGGACCTTTACATATATTATTTTCTCACCCTTTTTGATGAAATTATGAAAAAAGAATTTTGTTTGAGCATTAGTTGAATATCTTTTTTTCTTCTTTCAGGCTTCAGCGAGCTCATTTGTTTGCTCAATCCCAACCTAATATATTTTCTTTAGTTGACGAAGAAAACTCCAGTCTTATTGGAGAAATGGAGAACTCAACATCACTTAGGAGCACTTGTTCTAACCCTAACCTCTTTGACTGTGATGATTCATCTTCTATGAATGAAACAGACTCGTCCCAAGAACAGGTACAGTTTTTATAAACAAATTAATTACACACTTACTATCTGATAAATTACTGTAGCATTGTTAATATATTGCCAACATATATTTTTATCGTTCTAGCAAATTCAAAGTTCTTTATCTTTTTAGATAAGATATTACTCTGTAAGATGGCAAAAAAATATATTAAATGGATTGAATGTCTTTCCCTAGCTATTAATCATCAGAATCAATCGGTTTTAGTTTCAAAAACAGACTACTTCCATACTTTGGTTGCATTCCGTCTTATTTAATCATGAATTCGTGCTATATCGGGATTCTATGTGATCCCAATAATAATAATAATAATAATAATATAATAAATAAATAAATTAATTAATTAAAAGAAATCAGTTTGAAGAAATTCAGGAAGTCGTCCCTTGTTAGCTATAGAAGTAAACATCATTTTTTAAAATAAATAAATATTTGAGTTGAGCACATAAGTATAATACATTAAAAACAGTACGAATTAATTGAAGTATTTTATGATTTCATAAGGAAGAGGAGAAACCCTTTATAAAGGTAACAATATTGAAATATTTTCGTTTTATATGTACGCATTCACAATCATAGACTCTTGTCTGAAAGAAGAGCTCCTCCGTGGCTAAGCGGTTAGCGTACGCGCCTTTGGCGTGGGAGGCCCGGGTTCGATTCCCGGCGGGAGCTCATGTGGTTCGGATTCCACGTTAATCAGTAGGTCCACGTCTCATATAGCCTCGCTGCTGAACGGGACGTTAAACTCAAAAAAATCAAATCAAATCTTGTCTGAAAGAAACACTATATCTGGATAGGTAGTGCATTTTTTGTGGTGTGCAGACGTACACAGCGTGCCTACTCAGTTTTGTCTCTGGCATGTTTGTTTATTTTTTTAATATTTTATTTATATATATATTTATTTATTTATTTATTTTTTAAAAAAAATCTCAGTAATACAGCTTTCAGATGCTTTTGCAGATGTTTGCCTTTAAAATAGGAGAGTCAGTAAAATGAAGTTCGGCAGAAGCCTGTGAAAAGAAAGAAATGTACTCATATTTATGCTTTCAATCACTGGTAGGATAATTTTACGTCACTTTGATATTGAGTGATGGATGTATATATTCAAGAATTCTCATTGCTATGATAATAGATTCTATACTACCCCTCTTCTGAACTACTTCGGTTCCTTTTCAAACTCTTCCTAGATTCTCTAAACACATTGAAACCTAATGAAGACAAATTATGATGGTAGGTTTGATAAACCAGCACCTCCTAACGAAATTGTGGGAGTTCAGTTTGATCATTAAGTTGGCTACGTGACGACGTACTGTTATCGTGGAAGATAATGCAACTCGTTAAGAGACGTCACACGTTGGTATTTACTTATCTCATGCCACAACGATACAAAAATGCTAACAAATCATTCAACACTGATTAGATACTACAAAATTCTGCAAATCGTATCTAGGCGGTCAGAGAATAGTGCTCATTTTATCAGCTTCTACCTAGTTTCATTTAACTGATTTTTAGTCTAATTCACTCATCACTATATTCACTTGCTTTCAGTATGTCCAAAATTGAATACTTTATATATATCAAAAAATCATGTGAGGCAATCTGACGAATAATCCGGAAGATCAGGTAGTTACCAGTACTCTTTTCTTGGTCACACCATATGCGTGGGTTTCTTGGAGTTCTCCCGTTCCCTCCCACTTTCTTCATTCTACCGTTTCGTTAATTTCTCATAATCACAGTCTCCTTTAGGCTAGCCGACATAAACGTGGGACGTAAAACTGAAAGATTTTTTCTTTCCTCGCCCACCAAATTCCTTTATAATGATTGCGTTGTGATAAGGGTAATTGTGTAAAAGGAACTAATCATTAGATTCAGGCATATGCAGTCTATCACGTGGAATGCTTTACATGTCTCACATGTCCCATACGTCTTTCTAAAATGTTGAAATTACTAATCATCCTCCAGAATAAACTATTTGTAGATTACGACCTGCAATCAAAGCAAACTACCGCAGGTAGTTTTTACATGAGATGTGATGTTTTCGTAATTTTTCAGACTCTTGCAGCGAATAGATGCTATGTGATTGGATCGAATGCAAAGCACAAAGTTTCATTGCAGATGCAATCGTTATAAAATCTTGGAAAGCTTCAATTCAATGCTTCTGTTGTGGAATCAGTGTGTGGAACAAATCATAAACATACCTTTATTTTTGTAATATTTTAACTAGAGCCTTTCTGATTGTTATGACGTTCACGTCTTCTAGCGGGAGGCTGTTTTGAAACATCAATTGTCGAATAATGTTAACGTTCTTTTCATATATACTTTCAGTAGACGGCCAGTTCTAATGTTATCTGTGTCTTCCAGGCCATAGTGAAACCATGCTTGGAAACATTCGAATGAGATAGTGCTTAGACCTTGTAAGCTGCTTTTACTATTTGGATGTTTTCTTTACTTTTTGATCTTTCGTCAAGTTGTTGATGATTCAGGAAACTTTTATAGCTCTATAAAAATTTATTTACTTCTGAAAGAAACACTTTCCGTGACTTATTTTATAGGATTCCCAAGCATAAGTCAAATGCTCAGGAGAAGGGGAATAAGATGTCCATTGGCTCTATACATTAAAAAAAAAAAAAAAAAAAAAAGTTTCGTTTCACAATGTGAAACTACAAAAACTATGGGAATTCAATACTCAAAGTAATACATCTACGTATAACTGCTGGTTGCAATAAATTTATAGGTTCAAAGATGAAACCTGTTCCTCGGACGCTGAATCCATATCAGAAAGACATTACTCGCTATGACTTATTGTTTTCTTTTTATCACGACAAAGGCTGAAACCGAAAATCCTTAACCCTTAAAATGATAAGGCGAGTCCATTGGATACATCTCGGAAAAGTAAATCAATTTCAGTAGTTTACTATAAGCACAATGGATGCCACCGTCCCACTAGCATATATTGAATGGAACTACGGATTAATTGTATTAATTGGATCAGTTATTTTTATATATATATATATATAATATTTGCAAAAAATTTCGCACAAACTGATAACATGAGTCAACTGACACTATTCTAGATGAACACTTTTTGTCTCTCGTGTAGTTTTTGTTTACTATAATGGAAGAATTGAAGGTAATAAACATGCAGTCCTTGATGCATGTGGAAAGTTTGTTACGCAAAAATAGGCCTAAAATTCAAAATGGTACAGGAAAAACAAGTTGGCCCAATGGACTCACCTCATCATATTGTGGTTACAAAAGGCTTATCATTTTAAGGATTAATTTAAACTACTTCCGTATTGAATAGATGATAAAGGGAAGAGATAGAATTTAGATACTCTTGGAAAGCTGAATCGATTGCAAAGAACCTCATGTCGATATCTCACCGTTTTGGGTCTACTGAAATCAGTATTGAAACCGGAAGTAGATGTAAATTTCAAGCTATGCTGTGCTTCACGTTTTAATAGTCTAGCAGGTTCTGTTGGTGTGTTCTCTTGGGACCTTGAACCGTTTGCAGAAATCCGCTTGTCGCTATTTAATATTTTTCTGTGCCGATACATGCTGAAACCGGAAATAAGTCAAATTGGACCACGTCCATTTTAAATAGAAGGTTAACAGGGAAGGTGAAACCTATTCTTTGGATGATGAATCAATTGCAAAGTCTACATTTCGATAAATCTTACTGTTTTGCTCTATAAAAATCAGTATTCAGACCGGAAGTAGTAGTAAATTTCAAGCACTTCTGGTTTTGGTAGTATTGCGAGCTGTGACGATATGCTCTCTTGAAACACTGAATCTAATGCAGGAAACTTCTTGCTGCTATTACAATTTTTGTTCTATGCCGATAAATGTTGAAACTGGAAATGGCTAATTTGAACCACTTCCGATTTGAGTAGAAAGATAGCGGAGGAGATGAAACTTATCCCTGGTACGCTGAATCGATTGCAAGAAACCACATCTCTATATCTCTTACTGTTTTTGCTCTGATACTTGTCGACAAACGGAAGGACAGACAAAGCCGTTTTAGAAGACTTCTGACACATGCATTGATGCATAGAATAATTTGGAAGTCAAAAGAAAAGTATTTATATATAGAATCTTTCTGCCGGAGTTATAGTGAAGTACGCTGAAACATTCTTACTTTTGGCTGTCTGTACTGCACTAAACTAGCAGTTCTATTCACAGTAAAAACGAATGGCGGACATGTTTTTAGTGTTCACCAACCTGAGCATGCAAAAACACACTATTACTTGGCTTCAAGTAATTTAATAACTAATTTCCTCTTATAAAACCTTCTTTAACAATAAAGAAAAATCAAATTATCCACCTACCTTTGACAAGCTTTCCATTCTTATCCATAAATAGAATTAAATGAAACAAATGAAATACATTTTGGTCAATTGAGATTTTTCTTCACCCGAGGAAAAAATACGAGAAGGATGCAGATAAATAGTCTTCGAAAGTGCATAAGTAGTCTTCGTGCACAGTTTTCGAAGATCTTTTGAACAAGACCGAATAAGCATTTTCACTTTCGACTGACAATAGGAATAAAGTGAATTTTTTGATTTAAAAAAAAATCTAGTTCGAAAGAATGAAATAAAATCTTTATTTTCTGTCCCATGGATATGCCCTATAGGCTAGAGGAGACTGAGGGTTAATTAAAGTGAACGATTTCGAAATAATTGGTGTAGTGAGAATGTGGGAGGAAAAGGGAGAACCCTGAGAAAGCCATGGACACAACGTAGTACATCTCGCACGGCGATGATCGAACCAGAGACTCCTCGCTCCAGATTTGAGTGTTCTGCTACTTCAGCAACCGTGCTCCCTAAAATTGAATTAGATTTCAACGGAATTAACACGTTTCATGGGGCATAATTCCGTAAAAATTCTTTCGGATGTCCATCCATGTGTGTGTATATACACAGGCTTAGAAAATACATTAATGTACCGAGATCAGATATTATTTATTTACTAGCAGAATATCCGTTCTTCGCACTTGAAGAATAAGTTTGATACTGTACATAAAGAGAAATGGAGGCTGAGTTTGGACTTAAACAGCATCGGAAGTGTCACTGTTCACCTTAGCGACCTCGAAAACTATAGATTCGATCCTAATATCGACCATTTTCGATCATTTTAAAATATCTCCCCCCTCCCCTAAGTTGCACCGTCAAAGTGAAATAATGAAAACCATGCCAAGCCCGAACCTCGTCTATGTTAAAAATTTCATCGAGGTCGGTCGGGTGGTTCAAGAGTTATTAAGTCAAAAGATAACCTATATATATCTTCCTCCTCCTCCTCCCCCAGGAGAGTGTCGTATCAATTGCCTGGAATAAGAATTCCCATAAATCAGCGCTGCAAAGTTAAAAGAAGGGAATTTGCATTGGTCCTAGTTAGAAGTGTTAGGAAGGATGCCATTTCGGTAGTCATCTAGTAGAAGGAAGTTCAATTTGACATTATTTTAAGTAGTCGCAGACGACTTTCGGGGGAAAATGGACTCAAACCACAAAGAGCCTCTACAGTTTGATAGAAAGTTACATACGGATGTGGTGCAAGTTGTCTTTAAAACTTCACTTCCTTGTCAATCACTTTGATTTCTTCAGCACATACTCCGCAAAAGTTAGTAAGAATGGTGAACTCTTTCATTGGGATATATCTACGTTAAAGAAAATATACCAGGGTAAACACACAAATATTATTAGCACATTACTGTTGGAACCTGATAAGGGATAGTTCAGGTGACTATAGAAGGCAGTCCAAATCAAAAACAGTCACTTTGAAATATTATCTAGGTTTCAATTATATCGTGTGTTAATAAAGGGGATAAAAGTGACAATTGTTGAACAGATATATATATAAAGGATTCCAGGTTTTCCTTAGCATTTTTGTAGCATGACAACTATATGATTCTTAATAAACAGTAGAACAGGGAAAATCAGTAGAATTTAAGAAAAGTTCTAAAGTACTTGCAAGGTTTGCCGTGTCGGAGGATTTCAATATTTCAGGAGGGAAAAAAAAAAAAGTGAATGATACAGCAAATCCAAAGTAAAAATTTGCAAGGAAAACATACTTCAGGGAAGGAAACCGAACAAACAGAAGAAAGCGTTAAATTTGTTACATAGGTTATGGGATGATTCTCAGTTTGTACATTGAAAAGTTGCTTCCAAGTGTAGTTTGTGAACTACGTACTGAAGTATCAAGTCAGGATTAGATATGAACAAAAATAATTTTCTTTCGTACATGTCAAACACCTTTTGCATTCAATAAACTAAACAAGTATTTGCTAATGTCATCTGTTTTAATTTCTCCGATTTACAGCTGGCAACTAAAGGAGTGCGGAAGAGAAGTCCATTGATTGATCAGTGGGAGAATATGATCCAGCAAAACAGTGACCACTAAGTGAACGCAACTGAAAAAGACCAGTGACACTCATTCAGCTTCATATTTAATGTGTGACGTTCTATCTTACATTACATAATCGTAAGGATGCTTCTGTTTATGAGGGAGGTAAAATGGTTCCTTAAATCATACTTCCTTCGAAGCAACCATTATTATTCCAATATCGTAAAACGTATACATTTAGAATGCGTATTGTAGTTTCATGTGCAGTATATCATAAGTAGTACAAAGGTTGAGCCAACGTTATTTTCAAGTTGACCGAACCGTCTGTGTTACTTGGGATGTTACTATAAGTATTAAAAATGATATTTCTTATACCCGTAGAGAATACTGTCTAAATGATTTCCTTAGAAGTGTAATTTTTGCCTCGTTATTGAAACTTAACTGATTTACTGAAATTTGAGCTTTATTTTCTTTTTTTAAATAAAATTGTTATAGCTTGATACCAGTAACTTCCTATCGTACTGTAATTACGATAATTATTGTACTAATTATTGTACTTCTGCGTGCCCGGTAATTATTGTACTAGAATTAATGTGTAAATAAATTAAGAATAACAAAGCGTATTTAAAACCAGTGGGCAATTAAGAGGGAAAGCTGTGATTATTAAAAAAAAAAAAATGATCAGTTGTTCAACACAGATTAACAAATATTACGGTAGTCTCAGAATTATTCAATGTACTTTTATGGCGATGGCGAATTACACCTTCTTGCATGTGTTATCTCTGTTTTTAGGGTCACATTTCATAAAATCCCTCAAGGGGTTTTCGAAAAAGAAACTCTAATAGTTGAGAACATATGCATTATGGATTAATATTGTCATCAGCATAAGTTTCGTTGAACAATTTTCGTGCTACTAACTGTGTTTTGTAGATTGTGCGTTTTAGTGCGTACAAATTTACCAGTGAAGACATACATAATTTTTAAAAATAGTTTATTTCCGTCAATTCTTCCAACTTAACAAATGTCTTGTTAAAAATTTCAAGAATTTAATCCATAGTCCATGTTTAAACTTTATGGTAGATCTCCATACCTTTATGATTTCCTTCAATAAATACTTTAGAGGTAATAACATTAATCCTCATTACTACTGATTTTTCAGATATGTTAAGTTCCCTTAAAACAAGCTTCGTCTTTTATTGCACTAGATCTAGCATAACTTTTTTTTTTTTTTTCTTTCTTCAAAATGGTTTTGTATGTTACCTTTATGATAATAGAACACTAATTACAGTGGGAATTTAATATTGTATTTGCCATGTATAGTGTTTGAAACCAGTAGAGAAATATTTTTATTGTATTACTTTTGAAGATGAAACTAATCTCGAAAGCGTAAAGGACTTAATAGAAAAAATAATTATTACTGTATTTGTTGGACTTTTTTTTTTATTTATATAAAAGGAAAAGAGTAAATTAGTTTGTGTAACTATATTTCGGTGGTTGATTGTAAACTACTATTTAGGACAGGTTTTATTTCATACATCCAGCATGAGAACTAAAACTCATGTGTACGTTGGGAATATATTGGCATCATGTTACCAGTAATTATTAGTAAATCTTGAACAATTCCGTATTAAACTGTAAGATGAATATAAGTTTCACATAAACTGCTGAAACTTACGTTTGTAAAGTTGCAGCCATATGTAGTTGTTGTTTTTCTTTTTTTCAGTGGTTATAATTGGTATAATATTTGTGCAATTCTGGTTTACCTTAACTGTATAGTACATTGTTGAACAACATATTTTGTTTAACGTAAGCGATTTATTTAGTCGCAGTCATGCTTCGGTGCAACAACGATAATTTTTAATATACATTCATATAATAGCTTTTCTTCAGATGTATTTATAAGCTTTTAGGATATAAATTATCAAAGTCAAAGAGATATTGCCACACAACTATTCATTCATTATCTGAATAGAATGAGTGTAGAAGAGATCATCGAACAATGTACAATAGGATATAATAAACCCTGGTTAAGAGTTGAAATTTATAGATATGTTTGACAACGAGTGGTAAACAAAAATATGCTTTAATAGAGCTTAAACCAAATGAAAGATTTTGTTTCTGTGACACGAAGCTTTGATAACAGATAGTAAGTACTGAAGTAACTCAATTTGGGAATATAGTATGCTGTCTATAGTAGGAGACCTCCTTTCCTGTAGTACTGCTTATGTATTGGCTGTTACAAGTTCAAGGGCGTTGCATAAGGCAGAAAAATATGTATTGTTTCGTGCATGAAACAATACTGTTCTAATAATCTGTACATATTTACAAATGGTCGTAAAAAAAAAAAAAAATGTCTATTCTGAATTCTTTGAATTAGGTTTGATATAGAATCTACTTCTTTTGGACATTTTATTTTGCTAGTAATTCATTCAAAGAAATAAGAAAGTTTCTCAAATTAAAATATAATCTATATTACCTACTCATGCTGTTCTTTTTTTTCCCTCTTTCCTCATATTTTTACTCACTGAGTGCTGTTTCGGTTTGTTCAATACTCCTTTTAGTATTAACTATAATTTCTTCTTTATTTTATTTATTTGATGTACAGTAGCTGACTTACTGAGAGAGCAAAATAAAATAAGTGTACATATTCCTATATAATTTTGTCGTTGCACATGTGCTCTGTGCTCTATTGTTAGTTCCTTTAATTCCGTCCTTAAACAATGTAACTAAAATGTAAACAGTATGAAACTAAGAAAGGGTGCATATAAAATATACCTTTTTGTCATAAACAGACATCTCTGTGGTATATAAAGTGAGCAGTTTAGAGATTACTTTTGATGTGACTAACATTTTTCAAGAAGGTTCTTTTGATATACAAGTAACTCATACAGCATATGACAAAAACTGTATTTAATAGCTATTTTCAGTGAAATTTCTATGTAAGAATCTAAGAACATCATCAATATTATGAAAATGAGTAAGTGAATGAATGTAAGAATGTACATAAGGATTATATATACACACATATATATATGTACTTACATTGTTGTTTATATAGCAAAACATTGCAATAGTCTGTTCTTCATGTATTGAAAGACAAAATTGTCAAATGAATGTATGTAAAACAAACCGAAAACAATTCATATGTTATTGTAGATAGTTGTGGTATGTTTAGATTTTCATTTAATGCATTAACATATCAAACATTGAATGGATGAATTAAACTTATTAATGTATTGTTGTATCAAGAAATTTCATTCGCATGTGTGCTTGTTCGTATTGTATCAAATGGTTTGTACTCCATCGTATAGTGTCCATAATTCTGTGTAAAAAAGAAAAAAAAAAAAAGAAAAAAAAGAAACTGGTGTAAGATCTTTGATCGTGACCTGGATCAATGTAGAAACTTTTCCGGATTATCAGTATTATGCTTCAAGTGATTATATAAAAATTCGGTACTTGTGTTTAAATTCTTTACTTGGGTATGAATTTGGATCATTTATATATAAAAATAGATGAGTGTTCAAGTTAGGAAAATTATTAATGGTGCTTGTGTCTTTGAAATAAGATTAAATAAACTAGTTTTGGCTTAGATACTAGATGGATTTGATATCAGGTTCTCTGGGACAATAGCACGACAGATAAAATGGCATATATTGATAGACATCTATTTTTACGATTGTTATACTACAGTATCATTTTGAGGGTATGTTCAGATTGAGTATCTAAAGACCCAAGTACTGTACCATATATATTTCAGTATTATTGTTTTCAAAGTTGTTTCGTAAATAATAAATGGATTACGGGCTGAATCGATGTAAACGTCAATGGAAAGATCGATGGTGGTAATGTGAATACCATAAAATAGAACATGAAAAAATTAAGAATAAATAAGAGGGTTGGCATCGATGATGATGATAATGCTTGTACATGGGCATAACAAAAAAAGGGGGAGAATAAAAGCAGATTCAAATAATTGAGATCTGATACGCAATAGTTTTAAATTCGGTTATACAGTTCAGGAAAACAACCCGATAAAAAAGTTATTGGCTATGCATTGATGGGTGAATACTAAATGCGTACCCGTTTCTATTGCCGTAATTTCAAAACCCACGTAGTTTGTTCTGAAAGTGAGAACTATTATCCAGGGAAAAGTTGAAATATGGTTACCAAGGATCTTCATAGGGTTACATGTACTAGTAAAAAATCGAAACATTAATTTCTTTCCTCCTGAATATTTTAATTTACATTTCAGAAAATGGATTGAATATGTGAAAGCATAGCATGGAATAGTGTGTGTATATATATGAATGCTAATAAATAATTGTTATTGGAATACAGATGTGTGGATTTGGAACGTAATTGCCTTTCAGTAATTATATAATATGCAGGTAATTGATTTTATCAAAAACTGAGAAAGAATTAAAATTGCTGGAGGGTAAATTTTTTGGAACATTTTATTTTGGTATACCCTGGAATAAATGAAACTGTACCTATGTTCTATGAAGCCAACGAACCAACTGTTTAAAATTATTTTTATTATGGATTTTGTTGAATTAAATAGCTTTAAAATTTCAATAAAAAGCTATGTTTAATTATCAATTTGTGTTTTAATTTACAATACATTTCTTATTGTTCTCTTTGTCGCTATTGAAAGAAATTGAAATCGATCTGATATTGGAAAATCAGATGAGCTATAACATTAGTAATGAGGTAGTATTCTTGAGGTAGCCGCTAAGCAATTTGTGAATTAATTACCGACGTATTACGTATTTGATACCTTAAGTAGTTGTCAGTGGCCGCCTCTAAAGTTTTTGTTCACTTTATAAGTTGCGATATAGCAACGACCTTTTATTTTCAAGTAAAATGTTCATTATTAACAAACAATAAAGTAGTTTACTTCTCCGTTACTGTTTTACAGAGGTTAGACAACATATTCTCTTCCCAAAAACTCTAATATATTTTAAGAGGAAACAATCATACGCAGGATTATTGCAGGCCGCTTACAAAGACAAAGCTTATGTAACACCAAGTAAGGAAAGTATGCTAGGTCAAATTTCTCTGTTTCAATTCTTAGACTCGAGTTCTTGGTGCTTATTCTAAAATTCACCTTTAGTTCGGAATAAAGCGGAAGTGAGGGGAAGCGAAGTGCAGCGTTGCCGCTGCTTAACGCGAGGGAATGGACCAAGGAGTTCCAATGTCGCACACTGAACAGGCAGGAAAAAAGGAAGGAAGAAAAGAAAATAGTTTCATTGTTTTGTTTTCAGATACTTAAAAAAAAAAAAATTAAAAAAAGTCAAATAATATTATGTTCACACTGTAACATTAGTTTCGTAGTGAGTCATCTAACGTGAACTATCAATTTCATAATTTAATTGCATACTGTGAGAAAGTAAAGCAAATTAATGGAAATGAAATGAGAGAAATAAATTCGTCGAAAAACTTATTATGCAAGGTCAATCTTGTAGATGACTAACTCCGATGTCCTCTTCGTCTTCCATTCCTTCGTCCACTGCATTATCACTTGCTCCCTCCCAAATGTCATAATCATCCTCCTTCAGAACTAGTTGACATGTCACTCTCGAGATTTATTAATATCTTGTGTATTATTTTGATAAGACCGTCTGCTTCTCACATTTCCTTTTCAACATTTTTTACGTGTTTTCTGTAATTTCTGCAGTCTTCAGCTGTAACCCTTTCCACGCCCTTCCTAAGTAATGTCTCTGTAACACACAAACTAGTAAGATTTTGATTTTCCCCTGCTACGTATCCTTTAATTTTGCTCCAAACCATCTCTATGGCGGAAAGTTCGCAATGATAAGGGGGCAGCCGTAGCACTTCGTGAACAGCTTCCTTTGCTAAAATGTCAATTTTATATGGTACCTCCATGTTTTGCAATGTCTTATTCAGTTCTTCAATTACTTCAAATTTGTTCCAGATCGGATCACACGTAATTCCCTACTTTCTAACCACTGGACGATTACTTTTTTTGAATATGATTTTCTAGGAACTTTTTCAACTTTCACGGAATGCGTTGGTGCATTATCCATTACAATAACAGAATTGGGGAGAAAATTAGGCAGTAAGGTTTCTTTGAAGTACTTTTCGTACGCAGTAGCATCCAATTCGCCGTGCTAGTCACCTGTTTTTTGCCGTGGAACAATTTGGCAGCACCAGAAATTAGGCCGCTTTCGGACATTGCATGCAGTATGATCTCCCTTCCCCGACGGCAGTTTGAGACCTGGAATTAGCCCCTCCTTCCACGCTTGTTCTGCCGTTTTAATTGATGTCTTTCCAAGCTTTTGATTTGGTTATCTTGGCATTCGCCTACGATTCGTCTGTATAAACAATAGTTCTGCCGTCAGCTCTATAAGTTCTTATTTGTCTCAGATACCTATGCCTCCATGCTAGTCTTCTCTATCAATCAACAACGATTTGTGGCCACGTTTTATAAATTTAAACCCAATATCAATGATGAATTTTCGAAGAGTAGAAACTTCGGTAAGTCACTATCTTCATTTATAACGAGCTGAATTTTCGCTAAAGTAGGGAGTTCGTTTTTTCTATACATGTGAATTTTGCGCCGTATTGCTGCTTTGTGTAAAGGTATCATACTTCTGTAGCCAAGTCACTTTCCTCTCATTCGGTCTCTTCTTCCTAGGAATGGACACTTGACCATTATTACTCAAAAAATTCCCGCTTCAGGTTCATAATAGTGGAGGGAGAAATGAGAACTGCTTCAGATGTTTTTCTCAAAGTCTCTCTAACAGTTTCTATGTCCTCCTTTTCCCCCTGATTACGAAAGTATGTATACACATTTAACAACATTCTTTTCTCTCGTGTAGCGAGAGGTTTACCTTGTTTCCGGTGCTGTTTATAGCACTGAGGAGAATTTGAAGCCATTGCAATTTATTCGCAAATTGAAAAATCAAGAATAACAACTAAACACAACAAAACTACGAAACAAAATGTTAAACACCACCACAAACTAATGTAAAAGCAATGTAGATAAAAAAAACTTGGCACATCACCTCTCCATAACTACGAAGACACCAAAATAAAGTGAATTCACAACCCGTGGCAACGTCTCCGGTCATTGTGATCGGATTTCCGCAAAGGCTGCGTGAATGCATTAAGGTTAATGGTCAAAAGTCATATCACACACAGCAACACGGGAAATCCGACAACACTGACACCCACCCCTACCAGGGCCTACCCCTCGGTCAATGAACGGTTGCCAATGTATGACCATCCTTCTTAGAATTCGGCTAAAAGGGGTGTTCTGGGATTGATCAGAGATTGCCTTACTAGGACAGTGGGGTATTTACGGTTTTGTTTCAGGGGATTTGCTAACTTTATTCCTTGAAATGTGAAAATTGTACACCTCATATTCATGCACTATTTTTTTTTTCCTCGAGAACTTGTACTTAGCGTTGTTTAGTACTGGGGGAGGAGGCTGCTTTCTCTTTCGTTTGTGAAATATATACCAGAAAAAATACATATGTATTTGTATGTTATTTAAGAGCTAAAACACTAAACATTTCTTTTTTATTCCACATTTCTGAAAATTAAATACAAATGTTGAAGACAGCCCTGCTCCTCTGATCCTCCACAACATTGTTTTTCAACTTTTTAAATATCTTAACCATCGCTTTTTTCTTTTTTTTCTTTTTCTTTTTTTTTTTTTTAAAAAAAAAGTAGATTATGCGAACGCCCTTGCCCGTTTCACCAATGTTGAAAACATATCTGCGTCCATAGTACCATATGAAGTACATTTACAGCGGAAACTATCCCATATTATTTACTATACCTTTGTTAGAAGTATTTGTGCCGCACGATCTTAATTGCCCAGCAATCAATGCTATAGAAGCTCTATAGTAATAATGATATCCATAAGATTGAAACTCTCACGGCTGTTTTTTGTCAGTGCAGTTCACACTTCAGGTTGATATATTTGGGAAAAAGGAAACTTTTCTTGATCTGCTATCTCAGGGCTAAGGAATTCGGTTGTAATTCAAACCGATTCCATTTAAATGAAATGAAATCTTTTGAGTTTTACTTCCCACGGTTATGTCGGTTAGGCTAAAAGAGACGGTGTTGGTGAGAAATGAGTGGAATGAGGAAACGGGAGA
The DNA here is from genome assembly GCF_964235325.1 of Thermobia domestica. Lineage (NCBI taxonomy): Eukaryota > Metazoa > Arthropoda > Insecta > Zygentoma > Lepismatidae > Thermobia > Thermobia domestica. Next base: position 197,700,683 of record NC_137459.1, on the reverse strand, counting down.
GCCCCGAGAAAATCCACGAGCACGGTGTTTGTTCACAAAGTCCACACGGCGCGAGCTGGGATCGAACCAGGGACCCCAAGCACCGAAGGTGAACGCGCTACCACTGAGCAGTCCCCCCCCCCCGATTCCATTTAATCTGGGACAAAATGAAAGGTTGAGTGCAAATCACATCACCAGTCCTTCTGCGATAGTTATTTTTCAGTTACATCTTGAAGAATCCCTTTCAACATAATAACTCGTATATTGTCTAAGAATTGAATGTCAAAGTGGCGCAGAGATTATCTCTGTTTCTATAGTAGATGTATGTGAATCAAGTTCCTCCGGAGTCACACGGCATTTTGGCAAATGTCATGACATGGAGTTGAGAAAGCTGCAGATTCGCTTCTACGTAAATTAAATATAAGGAATAATTTTAAATAAGTTGTAGATATGTCAACAAAGCATAATCCCAGATATAAAATAATGTTTATTTCTTGTAATCACTGATATCGTTCAAAGCTTAAAGTGACACTGCTTCGTTAATACTTGGTACAAAGAAAACTACCATTGCAGTTGTTTTATTTATTCTTCTTTCAAATATTTACGCATAATTTGACACATCTAAAGATCATTGTGACCAAATTGAAAAAGAAAAACTAAGTGGATGTCCTGTGGAACTAATGTAAACTCATACTACTGTACAGAAATTTATATCTATCTATCTATCTATCTATATATATATATATATATATATAATATGGTATATAAAATATGCATATGAAATCTTTGCCATCCGCCACATTTCATTTCTGCATACGCCTAGCTTGTTCTTCCTGCTCTAAAGGCTTGAACACGCTCACACACACTAGAATAAATAACATTTTCTACCTGACGTACTGCTATCTGTCGTCACTTCCGTTCTGACCCTAACCTGAATTTTTGTAGTTATAACGATGCGTTGCTCTCCGTAATGCGCACCAGACAGTGTAGCAAATCAAATTATCAGGAATAATTGCGGTAAGATTTCCGCTATTGATTTTTTGGTATCTTAATAACAAAAAGCAAACTTCTTAGTCTTCGCGTTGCGCTAATTTTTAATAATAAATACATTAATAGATGTTGGTATCTGGATTACCGCTTGACTGCCTGACTAATAGTACTACTGGTGCTATTGCTTCCTACTCAATGATTTGAATTAATACAACGTTGAATATAACAAAGCCCTTGAATAGTTACGTAAATATGGTGTTGACTGTAAGATGGTTGGTGATTAAACTCCAAAGAAAAAGAAAAAAATAACCACGATTTTAACGTATGGTCTACAGCGGGACGAATATTTGGGAGAACAACTTGTACATTAAAACCACATCCTTTGAATTCAAACTGGGAGAATTATAAAATGCTTACATTTATTTAAATACAAGATTATTACTCTTTCTTCCAAGATCCCTTAAATTCAAATTTAGTGTTTTACAAAACAGTTTATATCATTAGGGTGGAACGAAAACAATCAAATTTTCGAGTATCGAATTCTAATAGGGCTCAAAAGTTGCGTATTCGTGTGCTAATCAACGGAAAAATAACGACAAAATCACACTTTGAATTTTCAGTTCGCGGAAAGGGACTAAATTTAAAAAAAAAAAAAAAAAATGTCCAAAAGCACCAAAATATACCTTTATGAAAGAAATATATAATTACTTTTTTTTTTTCATTTCTGTAGCGTCTAAGTACTTTATTTTATTTGTGTGAGGGAATGTTTGTTAATAATTCGTTATTGTGAGTGATTTTATACATTTTACTTTCATAATTATTTTGCAGCTCTTCGCCATTTGTCAACTTTTTTTTTTTATTATTATTATTAATGAAATGGCCCAGAACTCATCACGAGGAGGTGGCTGCAATTTGAGTTGCACCAACTATCCTCCCAATTACGCTGTGCTAAATTATGTTGATTTAGTCAAGGACGTTGTCTTAAATTCAGATTTTATAAATAAAATTTTGACTTGAGTCTTGAGAGCAAAATTGCTTTAATGTAGCCATTCTGTTTCCTTGTCCGCACACTTTTCTTGCAGACTCTGTGACAAGTTTGACATATCTTTCAACTTCCTGAGTATGATGGAAAATGTATGAAGTCAAACTCATGGGCAGACTTGTCATGCATAAGTGATAAGATGTTGTTTCTGCTGTCAAGCTTTCGAGCACTGTAGGGGACGACAGCTTACATTTTCTCCGATCTTTCAGCTCACTCTAGTCCGTGGCATCAAAATTTATTGGAGGTGCCATAAAAGTTCTAACAGAGCAATTCAGGCAGCAATGTGCTCCAGATGTGACTACGAGATCTTGGACCTCTGAGTCACTCCCAATGGCTGACGTGTAAACCGGGTCTTACGGTTGTACGTTTCTCAAACAAATCATTACAACGAACTCAAAGTGCTTGTAAACTACATTATAAATACATACGCCCTGTCTGGTTGGATATAGTGATATCAGTCAGGGAAATATGGACCTAAACATATTTTGAAGGTAGTTCAAACAACGAGACGTTTGGCAAACAAGAAAGAAGAATCATCGATCTTGTGATTGAGAGAAACGCTTTCTTCTGTCATCCCGAGAACAGAAAAAAAAAAAGTTCGAGAGTTGGATTACAGGAAAGTGCTAGACTCAAGAAATTGAAATCAGAAGGGGAAATCTGTTAGAACGTTTATGGCACCTTCAATAAATTTTGATTCCACGGACTGCAGTGAGCTGACAGATTGGGGAAAATGTAAGCTGTCGTCCCCTCCAGTGCTCGAAAGCTTGACAGCAGAAACAGCAGCATCTTATCACTTATGCATGACAAGTCTGCTCATGAGTTTGACTTCTTAAATTTTCCATGCCATACTCAGGAATTTGAAAGATGTGTCAAACTTGTCTCAGAGTTTGCAAGAAAAGTGTGCGGACAAGGGAACAGAATGGCTACATTAAAGCAATGCCAAAATTTTCTTTAAAAAATCTGGATTTAAGACAAGATCCTTGACTAAATCAACATAATTTAGCACACACTAATGGTAGGTTGGGTTGGTAGGGTGTGGGTGGAAGTCAAATTGCAGCCACCTCCTCGAGGTGAGTTTTGGGCCATTTAATTAAAAAATACCGTTGAGAAATGGGCGAAGAGCTACAAAACCATGAAAATAAAATGTATAAAATCACTCACACTAACGAATTAACAAACATGATCTCACACAACCAAAATGAATTAGGTACTTAGACGCTATAGAAATGAAAAAGAAAAGTAATCTGTAAGTTTCTTGCGTAAAGGTAAATTTTGGTGTTTTCTTGTATTTTTTTTAAAACTTTAGCCCCTTTCCGCGAACTGAAGATCCAAAGTGTGATTTTTTTTTGTTATTTTTCATTGGTTAGCACGGGAATACGTAACTTTTGAACCCTATTAGAATTCGATACTCGAAAATATGATATTTAGTAAATTTTGGTGTTTTTGTAATTTTTTTTAAACTTTAGGCCGTTTGCGCGAACTGAAGATTCAAAGTCCGATTTTTTTCGTTATTTTTCCGTTGATTAGCACATGAATACGAACTTTTGAGCCGTATTAGAATTCGATACTCGAAAATCTGATTGTTTTCGCTCCACCTTTATATTAATATATATACATATACAGGCTGTTTCAAAACAACACCAACAACGTTTGGGAGGTGATTCCTGACACCAAGATAAGGCAAAAAGTATAGACCAATCTGGGTGCACAAATGCTTCCTTTCAGAGTTATAGGCTGCCGAAAACATGAAAATTTGAAATTTGTAGATCCATAGCTTCAAAACTATGGGACCTACCGTACTCGGGTCAAGACTTCACTTAGGAACTAATATGTTGGCTATCCAAAAATATATATTTCAGAATCTTAAGGTACTCACGAAACAATTTTTATAGAGGGAGTTTGATTATGGGCATATAATTTGAAGTACTCTCCAACTACCTCCATAAAAATTGTTGCGGAAGTACCACAGGATTGTGAAACTTGGATATTTGGATAGGGCACATACTAGTTCCTAAGTGAAGTCTTGAACCGACTACGGTAGGTCCCATAGTTTTGGAGCTATGGACTTTTAAAGTTCAAGTTTTCGGTAGCCTATAACTTCGAAAGGAAGTATTTGTCCATCCAGAATGGTCTATACTTTGTGTCTTATCTTGGTGTCAGGAATCACCTCCCAAATGTTGTTGGTGTTGTTTTGAAACACCATATATATATATATAATATTGACTATTCAATTATTTTTGTAATATTTAATTAGTACGGCATGTTCTGAACTGCCATGAATTGTACAGAATAACTTAGGAGTCATTTCTACTTCGCCCACATAGGATAATCCGAGTGCTAGATGTCACGTGATGTAAGTGAAGCTCATGGAAAACCATATTAGTATACTTATTCTTGAAAGGTGTCACGTTATCAGAATTATAACAGTGAAATTCACTTCAAGAAACTATGCTCATATAATGAATGTAGCTCTGGCATGAAATTTGATTGCTTCATTTTGGTACCTGGCACAGATAGGCAAGGGCTGTTTATGTACACCTTGTCTCAAAAAGGTTGAGCGCATTCTTTATTGCTGTTTCGAGGCAAAAATTTTCTAAGTCCAACTTCGGGTATCTTCGGGAAAAAGTAAACCAGGTTCGAACCTCGAAGCCAACCTTTGCAATCGGGAAAAATCTTGCAGATGTGTTTTTCTTCTTTTAAATATAATAAGACTTGTTACCAATTATATATAAAAAAGCAACATTGATTGAAATACTTAATGATACAATATTTCGAAACTGTATTAATGCCAGCACATGCTTGTTTGTCATTTTGCCCTCCATACTTAATGGAATATTTAGATACGTAAACGAATCTTTCCATATGTAAAAGAATGGTGAAAGTTAAGACATAGAACATAATTCTCTCCTGAGTACTAAAATAAAAGTCAAAGTAGAACAAAAACAGCGTTTGCAGTGGATATGAATGTAATTATTATCTTAAATACTGCTATATATCGCTAGAAGTATTATTCGAGTAGCGCTTGTGTTAGCTCAGTGGTACGCCGTTGGATTTCAAATCGTAAGGTCGAGGGTTCGATTCCCATCTGAGGCAATATATTTTATGAAATTCTATTTTCTGCAATGCATGAAAAATCATATAAAATAATTACATTAAAATACGTCAGTTGTATATATATAACATACAATCATTGCAGAACATACTGATTATTATGTTTAAAATATAACAGGTGTTCACAGTACGTTGGTATTCTATGATATATGTGAATGTTAAATACAAATTAAGAAAATAATATCATCGCAATGAATAAATTATGTAGTGTATTTATTTGGAGCTATTTGTCATCGGAAGTTACTTCTGAATTTTCTCATTACAACAAGTGATTTACGCTTTCTGAAAGGTAAAGAGACTATTCGGGTATAAACAGAAATTATTATACAAACTCCAATCTTCGTTACAGACACAAAACTCCCGATCCCCAAAACTATGTAAACAGGAAATTTACGAACACGAAGTCATGTCTAAGAGACTTATTTATACTCGAGAAAGAAGGCAGAATAGGATTTCTTTCCAAAGGATTTCAGTTCAATAATCTGCAAGGCTTTTGTATATGGATGTGGTCCCTTTCTCTCCGCCAATATATATAAAGTAAAAGCGATCGATATTAGTGTCGAATCCATAGTTCTCGTTGTTGCAGAAATTAATAATTACAACTCCGAAAGCGTTAAAGTCCAAATTTAACTCTCATCGTAAAGCTCCTTTGTGGTTAAGCATATAGCGTACACGCTTTCGGCGTGGGAGACCCAGATTCGGCCCCCAGCGAGAGCTCATGTAGTTCGCGTTAATTAGTAGGTCTACGTCTCATATAGCCTCACTGCTGACGGGACGTTAAACTCAAAATCAATTCAATTGATTCAAAACCCATTATTATGGCAGGCGATAAGGGATGAAAAATAAAATGTCTCAAGTGACTGAGATTAGTGTCAAATCCATAGTTTGAGTTCGTGACACTGTTACAAACACAATGTCATTTAATGCCACGTTTTGGTATGGGCGACTATGCCTCCTGGATTTTGAATTTACAGGAGCAACATCAAAAGCATTGCTCACACAGCTCTAAATGTTTTGATGTATGTATACGTGTATATTCCAGCGAAACTCCGGAATGTCTGGAGCAACTTTTACCTAACATGGGAGACATATTACTTTCAATCTAAGGAAAAAATATTGTGGAATTCATATACCTCAAGGGATTGAAGTTGGGAAGAGTGACATGTAAAAATAGTGTAAAATGACTGATTGTAGAGTGTTATCCATTGTTTTCTTGGTCGTTGAGATGAGTAGTGAGGCACTCAATGGCGTTATATCCAAATTCATCCCCATTTTTACAGGATGAGGGGCTTGGAGATATGATTAATAAAATGTAAAAACTTACTTAAATATTTGTCGAAGTAATAGTTTCCTGGGGTCGCGAAAGCGTTTCTAATAACTTAGGAATGTAGTTTGTAACCACTTCAAGATGGGCTCTTTAATCATATCAATTTCTCACCTTAAGAAGAAATTACCATCTCAACTAGTATATGTATCAAGCTAGCCTTCGCAATCGAGAAAAAATTGTGTAGATGTATGTTTCGTCTTTTAAATGATATACTAAATGTAAAATCAGAGATTGAGTTGGTCGGTGGGTTAAATGGGTCAAGATTTATGAGTGGGTCAGTGGATCGTAGGTCAGCAAGGCGTGACCCACTGCGAAACACCATCACTGTGACTCACACTGACCCATTGACCCACCAACCCATTCTGCTCAGTGCCTTCTAGATAGCATTTTCTGAACACTGGCAACTTTGTCTACGTTTTACTTTCAAGATCTCCATTTTTCTTCTTTTTTCCATTTGGTTGTAATGAAGAAAGAAGTTCAGGCTCTTTTGGATTTTGATATTTCCAGTTGTAACAATGGCAATAGGACTTACTGCTTGGCTTTTGAGATGCAGGCTATGAGTTTTTAGAGGAGCTAACTACTGGAAAAAATTGGTTTATTACAAATATAACCTCTTAAGTCAGTAGAGAGGATGGCGTGGATAATGGATCAAACTTAATGACGATGTATTTTAGTGGGTCGGAGTTGGTCACAATGGTTCAGAGTTGTTTATAGTTGGTGGTGGGTCAGAGTGGGTCATGGTGGGTGAATGCCAGGACACGTTCTGTTTATTTTTAGTAAAGAGTTATATACTGAATTTAAGCTCTCTAAGTTGAACAGCTTGTAAGATACTCAGTTTTTCGCAAGAATTCGGACACCTACTCCCCACTAAGGATATGTGTTATAATGAAAGTGATATGCGTATGATAACTTCCCAGTTGGGATTGGGGCCTGATTATATACCAAATGTCATTTCATTTGACTTTGCAATTTGACCGTTATAATCACGCAGACATAGTTACTTTCAGTTTTTTATACTAGGTATGATAATTCATATATTACATGTGATTCAAAATTTTTTTCCAGCAGTTAGCTTCTCTAAAAGCTCACAAGCTGTATCTCAAAATTGAACTCCTATTGCTATTGCCACTCTTACAATTGCAAATATCAAAATCCAAAAATGCCTGAGCTTTTTTCATTAGAAATGGAGATTCAGAAGAAGAAAAATGGAGATATTGAAAGTAAAACGTAGACAAGCTCACCAGTGTTCAGAAGATGCTGTCTACAATGCGCAGAACAGAATGGGACGGTGGGTAGTTGGGGGTCGTTTCGTCCAAAGATATTTCGTCCAAAGGATTTTCGTCCCGAGACATTTAGCCCAAACACATTTGGTCCAAAGGGCAATTTCTCCAAAGAACACTTTGTCCAAAAGACAATTGGTCCAAAGGACATTTCATCCAAAAGACATTTGGTCCAAAGGACATTTCGTCCAAAACACAATTGGTTTAAAGAACATTTCGTCCAAAGGACATTTCGTCCAAAAGCCAATTGGTCCAAAGGACATTTCATCCAAAAGCCAATTGGTCCAAAGAACATTTCGTCCAAAGGATTTTCGTCCAGAGACATTTAGTCCAAACACATTTGGTCCAGGGACATTTCGTCCAAAACACAATTGGTGCAAAAGACAATTGGTCCAAAGGACATTTCGTCCAAAACACAATTGGTCCAAAAGATATTTGGTCCAAAGGACATTTCGTCCAAAAGACAATTGGTCCAAGGGACATTTCGTCCAGGAATGTTTTGTTCAAAGCACATTTCGTCCAAAGAACATTTGGTCCGGTAACGCTTGGGGGTCAAGGGTTTGCTTCTATTAGAAGAGTAAAAGTGGTGCATATAACATTATGACTCACAAGTAATACCTCCCAAGTGTAACACTCCGATTTTGAAAAAAATAGGCAGGTAGATACTACACACAAAATAAACGAATACGTGTTTTTCTGCGGAAAAGTGGTTTTAGGGGGGGGGGCAAAAACCCCTACTCAAAATTTTGAAAGTTGACGCCCGAAAGGCAAGAAGAGGTGGACCGAAGTGAACGAAATTGTGCACAGATATTGCAGACGTAAAATGAGGGAATACGTGTTTCGTATTTTCCTGGAAAAAATGGTTACGTGGGGCACAGACCCCTCCAAACCTTTGATCACGAAATATCAAAAGTACTAATAACAGTATGTCAGATGTGTGTAAAGAACATGAAGAATTGCAACGAAACTTTGAGTAGGGACAATATGCAAAAAATAAATAAATACGTTTTTTTTATTTTCTGCGAAAGAACGGTTTTAGGGGGAAAAAGCCCCCATCCAAAAGTTTGAAACTTGAGGCCCGAAAGGTCACAAGAAATGAACCAAAGTGAATGAAATTGTGCAGAGATATTGTAGACATAAAATGAGGGAATACTGGTTTCGTATTTTCCTGAAAAAAAGAAAAAGGTTTGGGTGGGACACAGACCCCTACAAAACTTTGATCGTGAAACATCAAAAGTGCGAATAACAGTATGTCAGAAGTGCTTAAAGGACATGAAGAATTGGAACGACACATTGTGTAGGGACAATACGCAAAAAATAAACGAATGCGAGTTTATTTTCTGAGGAAAAACGGTTTTAAGGGACAAAATCCCCCACCAAAAATTTTGAAATTTGAGGCCTAAAAGGCAAGAAGAAGTGTACAGAATTGAATGAAACTGTGCACAGATATTGTAGACGTAAATTGAGGTAATTGGGTTTCGTATTTTCCTTTAAAAAAAAACGGTTGCGTATATCACGGACCTTTTAAACTGTTGATTACGAAATGTCAAAAGTGCAAATAATTATACGTCAGAGGTTCTTAAAGAGTATGGAGAATTGCAACAAAACCTCGTATAGGGACAATTCGCAAAACAATAAACGAAACGTGTTTTAATTTGTGCGGAAAACAGTGTTGGGGCCTAGGCCTCCTCCAAAAAAAAAAAGTAAATATTACCGTAATAGCGCAGGAAGTAGTGGACCAAAGCAAATGAAATTGTGGGTAGACGTTTTAGAGACCTTATGTAAAATAAGGTCTTTCGTGTTTCTGAAGTATCCCTATCCGTTTTGCTTCAAATTTGGCACATCAACAGCAAACAGGAAATTAATCGACACGTGTTTTTCTTTATGCGGAAAAACATTGTAAGGGTTAAAGGTGCCTCCTGAAATGCTATAAAATACACTATACTGTTTGTGCTTGTTGTTGATCTGCCAAATTTGAAGAAATCAGATGGAGACACTTGTGAAACACGAAAGGCCTTATTTTACGTATCCAATATCTACATACAATTTCATTCACTTCGGTCCACTTCTTCTTGGCTTTCGGGCTTCAACTTTCAAAACTTTGGGTGGGAGTTTTTGCACCCTATAACCCTTTTTTCGCAGAAAATAAAAAACCCGTGTTCATTTATTTTTTGCATATTGTCCATACACAAAGTTTCGTTGCAATTCTTCATGTAAATTTAGGCACTTCTGACATACTGTTACTAGCACTTTTGATATTTCATGAGCAAAGGTTTGGAGGGGTCCGCGCCCCACCCAACCATTCTTTCTAGAAAAACACGAAACCCGTATTCCCTCATTTTTCGTCTACAATATTTGTGCACGATTTCATTCATTTCGGTCCACTTCTTCTTGCCTTTCGGGCGACAACTTTCAAAATTTTGGGTGGGGGCTTTTGCCCCCTAAAACCGTTTTTCCGCAGAAAATAAAAAAACACGTATTTACTTATTTTATGTGTAGTATCTGCCTGCCAAATTTTTATCAAAATTGGAGTGTTACACTTGGGAAGTGTTACTTGTGTAGCTTCTTATTTCTAAAGGAAATTTTGAAATAGAGATTTATTCCGCAATTTTCTTTTCGATAAAACAAATATATGTTGAGATATTCAGAAAAAACGTAAACGCCTGAAAACTAAATGGCCACCTTTCTTTGCTTTCATTAATAATTTTACAAAAATACAGTTTTAGCTTCGCAGAAATACAGTTGTAGCTTCGTTGTTTAAGGAATTCACCTCCCAAAATGATAAACAACCCTTTGAAGAGCATACTCCCTCTTCATTTGCGGACAACATTGCCTCCGCATGGTCATGTGAATCTTGTATTTGGTTTGAGACTTTGCAATGGATATCTTAAATGTACTGTGCTGTACCGAGAAAATTAATATGAAAGCATAAGTATATACTATATTTGCATAAGGAGTAACACTGAAATAAAAATACAAGACAACTTAACAATTCTGGTTTGTCATACAACTCACTAATTATGTAGAAACGTCTACCGAAGTTACACACTATCAATAGTCTACAAATAGAAATCAGACTTGTGGTTAACCTGAAAAGACACGTATATTCTACACGAAATGTTCCAACTTTCATCTTATATTTGTCAATCACTTTTCACAATGTTGCAGCCAAGAGTGTGACTGTTTAAGAGTGTTATCTTTGGACACTAAGAATATATTTCACACATGTGTATTTTTTTATTCTCAGTATTTCTTCAAAGATACTTGACACATAATTTTTCACTTTTCTAACAGAAGGATTTGAATACCTAATATTTAACTTACTCAAATTTAAACTCCATTAATTTTAGTTACCGGTACTTATTTTAGAACTATTTCATTCACAACATGAAAATTTTAGATGTCATGTTAACAGTTATTACAGCAACATACTTCACACTACAACCTTTCCCTCACTCCTGTTGTTCGGCCATGTTGTTTTCAGGCGTTTACGTTTTTCTGAATATCTCAGCATTATTTGTTCTACCAAAATGAAATTGCGGAATAAATCTCTATTTCAAATTTCCTTTAGAAATAAGAAGCTACTGACTCATAATGTTATATGAATCACTTTTACTCTTCTAATAGAAACAAACCCTTGATCCCCAAGCGTTACCGGACCAAATGTTCTTTGGACGAAATGTGCTTTGAACTAAACATCCCTGGACGAATTGTCCTTTGGACGAAATATCTTTGGACTAAAAGGGTGGCCACCGGGTGGGCCAGTGTGTCACGGTGAGTGGTGTTTCGCAGTAGGTCACATCCTTTTGACCCACGATCCACTGATCCACTCACAAATCTTGACCCATTTCACCCACTTACCAACCGACCCAATGACCCACTCCATCTTTGATTTTAACATGTCTTGTTTCATTTAAAAGACGAAACATACATCCACATAATTTTTCATCGATTGCGAAGGTTGGCTTAATATCATAATTGTAATGGTAATTTCTTCTTAAGGTGAGAAATTGATATGATTAAAAAGCCCATCTTGACGTGGGTACAAATTACCTTCCAAAGTTATTAGAAACGCTTTCTCACCCCGAAAACTATGAATTCGACAAATATTTAAGTAATTTTTGAGATTTTATTTTTAGCTCTTCCAGGCCATCATCCTGTGAAGATGGGGATGAATTTGGATGTAACCTCCATTGGGAGCATCACTATCCATCTCAACGACCGAGAAAATTATGGCTAAAACACTAAGATCAGTTGTTTTACATTATTTTTACATGTCACACCTCCCAACTTACATAACTTCATACTACTACAATATTTTCTTCTTAGATTGAAAGTAATATGTCCCCCAAGTTTGGTAAAGGTTGTCCCAGACATTCCAGAACTACGCTCTCCTTATTAGATGTGCTGGGGGATCTTACTCTTACTGGAAGTTGAACTTAAACTTAAAGGTAATCAGAACTGCTTCCAATGAACTTGGCGACCACGAAAGATATGGGTTGTATACTAACATTGGTTATTTTCAATTATTTCTACATGTCACAAATTTCACAAACTCCTTCATTGTGTTAATGAGGGCTTAACTTACATGGCATCTGAAGTTCCAATCTTTACCTAAGAGACCCCCAAAATTATAGATTCGACACTAATGTAGGTCTTTTTTTATAATTTTGATGTCAGTCCCTTTCATTCCTCCTAGGACAGCAAACGGATACTGCCACTGCTAGGACTAAATTTGGTCTTAAATGGCATTAAAATTTCTACCAATTAATTTAGCGAACAGTGCTGCATTTAGAAGCTCGGCGTCCCTACGCACTTTTGTTCTCGGCGCTCCCAATACCTACACATTTCTCCGTCCCTTGATCCCTAACTTACAAATAAAACTTAATTCGAATATGCTTAATTAGTGAATTTATTGCAGTTAAATACCACTCACTAGATGCTACAGCTACAATTACGTAACAAAAAATAAATGGGAAACATGTTCTGAATTATTTTCAGATTTCTTACGCTATCATTAAATATATTAGAATGGTAAAAGAGGATTGCTCATGAAATAGTATATTTTCTCTCGATTTTTTAAACTTTTTCATACGAAAAAAAATTAAAATTTTAAACTTTGCGCTCTTCAAATATGTTGCCTCTAGGCACGGGCCTAGTTGGACTAATGGGAAATGCGGCACTGAAAACTTACGCTTCGACTCTAATATTGGTTGATTTCGATATTTTTTTGTCGCTGCGTAACCACCCTGGGTGCTAATGGGAGCTTAATTGGACTTCAATTGAAAGTAGAACTGTTTACTTAATCGACCACGAAACTATGGATTCGATACTAATATCGATCCTTTTCTAGCATTTTTGATATATATCCCGACAGTACTCTTTTCCAGATTGTAAGAAATATGGTTAAAATTGCTCTAGACATATCAGAATTATGTCGAAACACACACATACATCCACTTTCATATATACAAATACAGAGTGAGCGAGCGAGAAAGTGAGAGAGAGCGACCAAAGGCATCACCACTTCCACATTGCAAAAGCATATATCAGGTATTGAATTGAAAATCTATGTAAAGACCTTCTGCTGTGGCATGCTTCATAAGGACAATTCCAGTCTGCTCACGTGACCTTTGGGGTTCATGAATTTCTTGCGAGCGTTCCGACTTTGGATTATCTGTTTATACCCTCTTTTTATGCCTCGGATAATTTTTCAAGAATATCAATGACATGCTGTAATACGAATGTTCAGAAGTAACCCCTATATGGCAAATAGCTGCAAATAAATACACTACATAATTTATTTATTGCGATGATATTATTTTCTTAATTTGTATTTAACATTCACATATATCATAGAATACCAACGTACTGTGAACACGTTATATTTTAAACATAATAATCAGTATGTTCTGCAATGATTATATGTTATATATATACAACTGACGTATTTTAATGTAATTATTTTATATAATTTTTCATGCATTGCGGAAAATAGAATTTCATAAAAAATATTGCCTCAGATGGGAATCGAACCCTCGACCTTACGATTTGAAATCCAACGGCGTACCACTGAGCTAACACAAGCGCTACTCGAATAATACTTCTAGCGATATATAGCAGTATTTAAGATAATAATTACATTCATATCCACTGCAAACGCTGTTTTTGTTCTACTTTGACTTTTATTTTAGTACTCAGGAGAGAATTATGTTCTATGTCTTAACTTTCACCATTCTTTTACATATGGAAAGATTCGTTTACGTATCTAAATATTCCATTAAGTATGGAGAGCAAAATGACAAACAAGCATGTGCTGGCATTAATACAGTTTCGAAATATTGTATCATTAAGTATTTCAATCAATGTTGCTTTTTTATATATAATTGGTAACAAGTCTTATTATATTTAAAAGAAGAAAAACACATCTGCAAGATTTTTCCCGATTGCAAAGGTTGGCTTCGAGGTTCGAACCTGGTTTACTTTTTCCCGAAGATACCCGAAGTTGGACTTAGAAAATTTTTGCCTCGAAACAGCAATAAAGAATGCGCTCAACCTTTTTGAGACAAGGTGTACAATATATATACAAAAGATATTAATTTAATTCCAGGACTGATGTAAAAATCATAAAGACGGTTCATTATTTATTCGTGCTTGTCCCCTTCAAAGTGTTTTTCTGCTGTACGTACGTGTGGATTCCAACATTATCACGATCGCTGGACGCAGTCCCGAAACGCCTATTACATAATGTGCCGGAGTTCCTCGTGCTTTTATCGTAGACATCCTGCATGGTGTCAAATTGCTTCCCTTTTAAAGTGGATTTCTGTGCAGGGAACAGGCAAATGTCACAGATCGGGTGAATATAGGGGATAACGGGATGTTCTTTTTGCTCAAGAAATATGACAAGGAACGATGCTTACTTGTTCGGCCGTTTACGACGAAAGGAATCGCGTAAACATTGTGAGACAGATGTGTAGGCCTCCTTATTGATAGTTTAGTTACGTGGAACAAGTTCGTGGTATACAATGTCGAATAAGTGTGTTTAAAAAAATCAGTAGCACGGTTTGTCTGGGATTGGACTTGTCTAGACATTTTAGGCTTCAAAATCAATGTGACTTCCACTGAGACATCACCATAGTTTCGTAGTCGTACCGCAAACCCATATTTCATTTCTGTGATGATACTGACTAGGAATGTCGGCTGTTTCCTTCAGTTCTCTGTTGATGATAACACGAATGTCTAGTCCTGTGCGAGAATTTTCGACACAAATTTTGCCGATACACACCGCATTCTTATGTCTTTATGTAAGATTTGGTAACATGGGTCAATGGAAATGTTAACTCTCCCCCGGATTTTACGGACATTCAGTCAACGATCGGATACATTGACTGGACAATTTTTCGTCATTCCGACTCTGACTAGCAACTGGACCGGAAAGATCTTTCGCTGACATGCTTCCAGCTTGGAAACGTGGAAACCACTGAAAGATCTTTTTGTGGCTCATTGGTGCATCACCGAATGAGCTACTTGGAATATTTCGCACGTTTTTATTGCCATTTTTCCAGTGGTGCTATTCAGCCGGTTCGCCAGAACCGGTTGTTAAAATATTTCGTGTTCGCAGATCAGTTTGTTACAACCAAACATAAAGTAAATTTTACCCAGTTATATCCAGGAACAGAAAATTTTAGTTTAAGCATATTTGTTTCTAGAAATTCTTACATCTATAGGGTTAAACATATAATCTCTCAAAACAAGGTATAACCGTTTATTTCTTAATCTCAAAAGCTCAAGTATCAAGAATGAGAACTGGGATCTCATGAGTGTAGTGGTGAGAGTAATTTATATATGAAACGCATACGTATCATTATCAATAATAAATTGTTGATCCATTGCTGGATTAAGATCTTCCCAACACTTTTTGAGAACCATATATCTATCTCGGATAATTCGTTTCCAAGATATTCGCAGTGTTACCTAATTTCGTCACATTACCTTGTATTAGAATGCTGTGTAGGTTTGTACATGTCACTTGCGGTATCCAATAAATCAGGGCCGGCCTTAAGCCGATTGGACCGATTGCTCCCAATCGGGCACCGCGCTTATGGGGGCCCCGCGCTAGTGCCGTTTACTCTACTGTCCAGTCTAATCTACTCTCCAGTGCCGTTTTAACAGCATATTAGGCCCCAGAGCAAATAATTGCGTTGTAGTCCCTATGACTAAATTTTGCTCATAATACGTGGAATTAATACATGCTATTCTGCTCGCGGTGCCCCCGGCAAAGTGGCTATGGTACCGTTAAGATGGCTCTGCTCTCTCGGTTGTCAAGTACACACAACAACATATTGTAATACAGTTACGTCCATGGACTTCACAAGGGACGGTATGACTTCTCCCTAACAAGTAAATGAATAATTTGTATTAAGTTTCCGAGCCAAAGTAAATATATATATATATATATATATATATATATATATATATATATATATATATATATATATATATATATATATAATTTAATGCTGCAGTAGTTTCTTTATTTTTATACGTTTACAACTTCTGTTGTAAAAATAGATATTATGTTCAGGGAGTATTCTGCATACCCCCCAACACCCTTAATACTCTTCCAAATTTCCTTACATACACCCCTGGGCATAATAATATTTTCTTTGAGTTTGTGTAAATATGTATATCATTATTTTGGGATCCTGTCATTTTGAACACCCCACTAAGTTAAAGTTCCTGGTGTTCTTACTGATTATATCATGTGATACTGAGATGAATACCGAGATATAAAATAAATCAGCCTCAGTGCAACTTCTTTGGATATCCTTTCTCTTATTATAGCTATGTTACAAATACAAAACCAGAAAACAAACTTTGCCCTAAATAACAAACTAAGCCTATATCCCATGGAACCCGGAGGTTCAATGTCGCATTCAGAAAAGCACTCCACTGACGTCTATCCTTAGCCAACTGAATCCAGTTTCTACTTTGTATTCCTATTTCTGCGAGATCCATCTTAATATTGTCCTCCCATCTGCGCTTAGGTCTTCTTAATAGTCGCTTTCCGATTGGTCTTCCAGTCAAGACTTTGAAAGCGTTTCTACTTTCTTCCATCCTGGCTACATGGCCTGTCCACCTAAGCCTCCTAGACTTGATTACCCTAACAATGTTTGGTAAACCGTTTAAATTATGTAGCTCCTCATTATGAAGTTTTCGCCATCCCCCCCCCATTCCCATTCCTCTTGGGTCCAAATATTCGTCTCAGGATCTTGTTCTCAAATACTTTCAGTCTGTTCTTCTTTCAGAGTAAGCGACCATGTTTCGCAACCATGCAGAACAACAGGCATCATTATCGTTTTATATATTTTAAGCTTCAAATACTTCGACAGAATTCGCGACGACAAGATATTTTGAACTAAATAATAACACAAATTCCCTGCTTTTAGTCGACATTTAATTTCTTCGTGAATATGATTTTCTTCTGTTAATATTGATCCTAGATATTTGAAAGTGTCCACTTTATCAAAAGTATTATTTAATATTTTAGTGCATCCATAATTTTCCGCATTACGATCCCGATAACGATTTCATGCTGATTATACCTTTAATATGTATCTATCTATGATGTTCTCACTAGCGTACATTAAGTTTTCATGACTTGAATTCTTTTCGAAAAGATACAGCTGTTAAGAAATCTTTGAACCGATGAATTCATATCGATGTGCATTTCATTATGTCTTACAAATATAAACTTATGGAAACAATGACTTCACCATTGTATTTCCCGTAAAATTCTAGCCCAATTTAATATATTACATGACCCGCTTCCTATTTAAAAAAGTCGAGCAAGATACAAGATGGCCGAATTCAAGATGGCGGCCATGATAAGCATACCCTCAAATAGATGTCTACTTCCTCCCAGTGTAGGTAATGTGTTTTTGTTTTTCATCCCTTTACCCTTTCACAAATAAAACGAAATTTTCAAACTTGAAACACATTGTTAGGTTTTATTCTGATCAATCAGGTTTTTGGCCACTGCGACCGTCTTTATGGCCGGAAGCACTTTAAATTTTGCTTACGCTCGTTTCTTGATATTCCACACTTCTCTGCCAAGTTTGGTCAAGAAACTAGATTTGACATCGATAGGTTTACTTGTAAGAGAAAAAACTATGAAATACTGGTACAGAACCTTCTTGAAAAATTGGTAGGCACAAGAGTGAAATATGTATTTTAAAATCATTCACTGTCTGCATTTCCATTTGAGTTATTTCTCTGAAAAATTAGCTGCTATAAGTAATGAACAAGGTGAGTGTTTTCACCAGAACATTTACAGATGGAAACACATTATAAAGGGAAATGGGCATAACCACTAGACCAGTAGGGAGAGCGATATATATATATATATATATATATATATATATATATATATATATATATATATATATATATATATATATATAAAATATTAGTTCTACGGACCATGGTATAGCTCACAGATGACGAGAAGAACCCTGAAACAGAGGTAGCGGGGAAAGGTCAACGACACGGTCAAGTCCATTTTCGGTTTTTGAGCTTAGATGTCGTCTGCTACTCCGGGTAATTATCTATGTGCTATTCCGTGGTGTTATTTGAAACCCCCGTGCGAAAAGTGGGCGAGCCCATACCTACGTCAACTACTTCAGCTAGGGTTCTTCTCATCATCTGTGAGCTGTACAAGTTAGTTGTAAACCCGGGGGTCCCTCAAAATGTTCCCAATCGGGCCCCGCGCCACCTAAGGCCGGCCCTGCAATAAATATTTTGGTTTTGTCTACCTTGTATAGTTTGTTTCCTAAGAGAGTTATATCTACCCTTCTACTCTCTCTCTCTCTCTTTCAATATTATATGTACTGTATATATGAGACAGAGAGAGAACCAGTTGTCAAGAAATTAGAATAGCACACTGCACTTTTCCAAGTTTAAAATTAAATTTTATACCAATTTTCAGTTTTTCCCATCACCCTTTTCACAATCCGCCACATATTTTACATACTGCGCGCTAACATGCCTCACTAAATACTGCCTGGGCTGTAGTGAATAGTAACGCTGTGACGTAATCATAAGATGCTGCGGCATCTATAAGCGAGTTTTTGAACTATTTTTATGCAATACAGGGTGGCCCAAAATTAGGTATACACCCCTGCATTGATCAAGTATAACATTCTAATTCATGGATTTATTTGATTCGACTGTTCCGGGCTTAAGTTATAAGTAAAAATACGTTAAGAACAAATAATAAACAAACTAGGTCTACCTGTTTGACAACAATAATAAATGATATAAAATACAGTGAGCTGATCAGTACGGGACTGTATACCTACTTTTGGGCCATCCTGTAGATAGCTAAAGCAATCTTGGCCTAGTTCGTTAATAGACTCAGCACGTTGACGGATAACAGCAACTTTAATGGTGACTGTCTGTACTCCATATGTGTAAGCAAATTTGTGAATTGTTTCCTACAGTAGATAGCTAGAAGAATTGTCTTGGCTAAGTTTGTTAATGGAGTCAATCCGTTAGCATCTTAACGGGTAGCGATGACTTTATCAAAGTTCATATATACAAGGTGACCCATAAGTCAGTTGGCAAAATCACATTTCTAATGTAGAGGTTTAAATGTAGATCCATATCTCATACACTATGTCATCGGTGCTGAATGGGGACATCAAATTAAAATAAGAAAATCTGCTAAAGACAGCAAAAATTATCACGCCCAGAAATTTTCAATTTGATTCTGTAAATATCAACCGTTAAATGATGTTTACTACCATCCAGTGGTGAATGTGTAACTTACTATATCCTACAATTGGGGTGACATTCATAAGTCCTAAAAGGCACAAGTCCTAAACGGCATAAGTCCTAAAAATATAGGCGGAAGACCTAAATTTTAGGACTTGTGCCGTTTAAGACTTGTGTCGCGAAATGATTTTTAGGACTTGTGCCCTTTAGGACTTCCGCCGTTTAGGACTTGTTCCTTTTAGGTCTTGTGCCTTTTTCATTCACTTGCTTTAGTTTTGAAATTCGCCACCACCACACGAAATTGCGACGATGCAGCAACTAGTAGGCGATAATGTTACGAACGAAGCTAATTCCAACGGTAACAGCTATATTTGTATTACTAACATTATTATTATAGTTATCTGTTCTGCACTTATACACGAATTACATAATATAACCTATTTCATTCTAAGAATTAATTATATAATTGGTTAAGAAATTCGTTTCTTTCAAATGGAGATACGAGAATCCCAAGACAAATTCCTAAAATATATAAATAAATAAAAATGTTTAAAAAACATATCTACTAGACTTCTGAAACCAAGCAAACATTCAGAATTGTAATTTATAATCTGTGGAGTGTATTTTATTAAGAGTAGGATAAAAATCCACCAAAGTTTACTTAATTAGAACAAAAGCTCACTAAACCTTTCATTAGTGTACATTAAATACCAACTGTATACATTAAGAACGCAGTAAATTTAAAATTGAACAAAGAACATTTATTATGCAATACATTTACTATATTTCATGGTGCGTTTTGGTAGAGTTGATATGTATAAGCAAAAAGAAATTAAAAAACAACAAATAACGCTAAATACAATACGTTTGCAGAAACCACTACATAGTCATTTAGGGGTGTAGCCTGCAAATTTTTCTATAAGATCAGGCTTTTTACATATTAAAAGCAAACCAAAAGTTTATTTCCAGATTACGAAAACTTTAATAATTCCCGTTCTGCCTAATCTTTGGAGGGGGAATTCTGTACAGGGAGGGATTCCTTCTAGGATTTTTTTTTATTGTAAGAGATCCTGTAAGAAGAATAACTATTTCTTCAGGTTTTATCATAAATTTTAAATGTTATTCTACTTGTTCTTCTCGGAAAAATGAGTAGATACAGTCTTGTTATTAGCAGTATTATTCACATCTATTTTAGTAAAAATGAATGTGATTTTCTTTAAATACCTGCAGAGAAATGGAAAATTGATTAAATCACTTGCAAGAAAGTCGTTTGACATTGTAACTGAAACAAACATAAAACAAACTTAATTCGGTCTAATATAAAGTAATTTCAAAACAATTTTTTTCTGTTTTCCAGTAATTCATATCCAACATGCTAAGATTAGCAGTAAATAAAAGGTATCATATTTCACATCCCCAAGACACGTTTGGCCATAAAATAAGCAAATAATCCAAGAGGGTACATAAGACGGCCCTTATCCCCGATTATTTGACCTTTTGATTCGGTTGGAGCTCTATAAAAAACATACAAGCATTAGAAGGTGTGATATTGATATTTTTCATTAGTGCTATTCACAAGCTTGTACAGCGGTGGACACTTCTAAATGGTACACCTTAGCCGTAAATCTCCATATGGCTGTACCATTTAGAAGTGTCCACCGCTGTACATTAACAATATAAATATGAGAATAAAAATATGTTATCGCATATAGTATATAATTATGTATAGGAGACAAATCAGCTGATAAGGTGATGCTGAAAAAGGAGTTGTGATGTACAATACTAACTGTAAGACTCTTTATTAAGGTCTTCCCTATGCATTCTCTTGCATTGTTTACTTGTGGCCAAATATCTCTTGAGGATACGAACTGTGACACATTTTACGTACTGAGAGCCTTAGCATGTTGGAAATGAACTTCTGGGAAATTGAATAAAATTTTGATGTGAAATGACTTGATATTAGGCCGAATTAGGTTTGTTTTATGTTCGTTTCAGTCACAATGACAGACGGCTTTCCTGTAACTAAATCAATCGATTTTCCATTTCCCTGCAGGTGTTTAAAAAATTACATTCATTTTTATTAAAGTAGATGTGAATAACACTGTTAATGACAGAACTGTATCCTAGTCATTTTTCCGAAAATAACAAGTAGAATAACATCTAAAATTTATGATGAAACTTGAAGATATGGTTATTCTTCTTATAGACTTTGTTAGAATTACTAAACAGATTATTACGAATGCAGGACAAAATTCAAGAGAACAACACCTTGAAAATTCCGACAAAATGAACTAAAATCAAGGGACAGAATCATAGGCGCAGCCTAATAAACGGATGATTATTCTTTTATTCAACTGTCATACACCTTTGACAGATGGAGGGGCGAAGGAGGCTACAATTGATGGACGATATCAAAACAAAAAATCATACGTGAAGAGAAGGACGTTAGAGGAAGACCGTGGAGTACGGAAGCTTCTCAGTTGCAGCAAATGACCTGCCAATAATGGCAGAATACCTATGATGATGATGCTGTCATGCACCTAACATGTTATCTGTAATTCTTCACTTTATTAAAGTAACCTTTTTAAAATACTGAAAACTCAATAAAACACGTAAGACTGTTGTGCACATTTTGATCTTTGCTAAAAAATATTTTGATCAGTATTTCAGAATTCAAATAAGTAAATATTTATACAACACTCAAAATAAGACTCCTATGTGCTACGTCATGAAGATGAGCATTTAAAAATAATCAAATAACATTACAGTTAGTTTTCACAATTAAAATTAATGGTTTAACAATAACATGCTGAACATATTTCAAATGTATTAAATGTATAATAAACAGGAGTACCCAGAACTTTTCATGTGAGTGGGTGTGAAAGCAATTAAAGCCAATCTACCCTTTTATTATATCATTTTTAGGAATAGGTTTTATTGGGTTTTCCGTATTTTAAGAGAAAGAAAATGTGACAATTGAAGAAAAAAATAATCATATACATTGAGCACTGGTAAATCAAGCTGTTCATAGGATTTTGTCCGCCTTGTCAGAATTTTTCTTGGATTTTTTATCGCTTGGGTTTTGTCCCCACTCTCGTTACTACAGCCATTATATGCACTTGACTTCCGATGTGCATCACGCTAGGAAACAAGCATTTTGGTGCTACATTTCCCTTTAATAAATCCTTTAAGCATAAAATTCTCTGTCTCCAAAGATTAGGCAGAACAGGAATTCCTGTTCTACCTAAAGATAAGACCATTTAAAATATTTTCTACAAAGTGCTGGAGGGCCTTTAGGCAGAACGGGAATGAATCATGAACTCCAAACTAAAACTTCTAACATGGAGACGTGTTTATAAAAAACTGTCATTTTTTTCTATATTAATAAATTTCAGAACACTTGAAATTTTAATTTTTTTTTAAAGATGTGCCCAATACGAAGCGCTAGCAACTACACAAGCAGGGAGTACTGTTTCAGGTAAAAGCTTCACGCTCTTCCTACAGAAGAAGAACTCCTTTGTAATTCGCTTACATATAATACCAACATGTAACACTTCCCAATGCTAACATTCCGATTTTGACAAAATTTGGCAGGTAGATACTACACATAAAATAAACAAATCCGTGTTTTTTACTTTCTGCGGAAAAACGGTATTAGAGGGCAAAAGTTCCCACCCAAAATTTTGAAAGTTGACGCCCGAAAGGCAAGAAGAAGTGGATCGAAGTGAATGAAATTATGCACAGATATTGTAGACGTAAAATGAAAGAATACGTGTTTTGTATTTTTCTTAAAAAGAAAAAAAAAACGGTTCGGTGGGGCACGGACCCCTCCAAACCTTTGATCACTAAATAACAAAAGTGCTAAATACAGTATGTCAGAAGTGCCTAAAGAACATGACGAATTGCAACGGAATTTTGTGTAGTGACAATATGAAAAAAATAAACGAATACGTTTTTTTTATTTTCTGCGGAAAAACGGTGTTAGGGAGCAAAAGCCGCAACCCAAAATTTTTAAAGTTGACGCCCGAAAGGCAACAAGGAGTGGACCGAAGTGCATGAAATTGTGCACAGATATTGTAGACGTAAAATGAGGGTATTCCCTAATCTTACATCTACAATATCTGTGTACAATTTCATTCACTTCGGTCTACTTCTTCTTGCCTTTCGGGCGTCAACTATCAAAATTTTTGAGTGGGTGCTTTTGCCCCTAAGGCCGTTTTACCGAACAAAATATAAAACCCGTGTTAGTTTATTTTTTTGCGTATTGTACCTACACAAAGTTTCCTTG
Organism: Thermobia domestica; assembly: GCF_964235325.1. Lineage (NCBI taxonomy): Eukaryota > Metazoa > Arthropoda > Insecta > Zygentoma > Lepismatidae > Thermobia > Thermobia domestica. Next base: position 197,676,891 of record NC_137459.1, on the reverse strand, counting down.
CAGTTCTTCATGTCCTTTACTCACTTCTGACATACTGTTATTAGCACTTCTGATATTTCGTAATCAAATGTTTGGAGGGGTCCGTGCCCCACTCAATCGTTTTTTCTAGGAAAATACGAAACACGTATTCCCTCATTTTACGTCTACAATATATGCGCACAATTTCATTCACTTCGGTCAACTTATTTTTGCCATTGGCAATCTTACAAAGTCGAATCCCTCCTTCGTAATCACGAATTTGTATAAGAACGCAAAACTCAGAAACTCAAAAAAATAACCCTCAGCTATTGCTTCTACACTATTTCAATGATTCCTAGTTCAATATATCTCTTTCCCAAGCATGGTTGCGGCATTGATTAAACGTAATGTTCTTGTATTAAATAAATTTATTTCAAATATACCTAACAAGGCAGGGTATCCAGGTGTAACACATCGATTGTGATAAGATTGCACAGACATAAAGAACATTGAAAAAGAAGCGACACATATTTTTTTATATCCGCCAACAAGCGCATTGAAAGGGTCAAAAAGGGCATAAAAACGGGGTCAAAATGAGATTATGTGGAATATAGCGAGAACGAGAAGAGATAGCGGAAAATGTTAAATGTACGAAATACTACCCATAGTCGACGCAATTCAATGAGGTAGAACGTACCCATGAGAAGAGAGCAGATCATCTGGAAATGGACTAATCACGTGTACAACATTGTCACAATGTGTTACGGAAATGAGCGAAAATGTGATAAGGAGCAGGAAGAAAGAAGAAACGAAAACAGAAAATACGTGTTTTTGCTTTCGGTGCATACATCACTCATATGCGAAAAAAACGCAGATTCATCTCAATGCACGAAGCTGGGATAACATGCAGGAAGGATGCAAACGCCGTTCCTATAGGTATCCAGCGAGACAGTACTGCGCAGTAGGTTGCATATAACGGGTAATGGGAACAAAAATTCATAGCACAGTAGAATGTAATACAAGGTGGTCCACATACGTAAGATAAACAGCAACATTAATATCAGTACCACACATGAGTATAAACATTATATCACTACGAAAACACGCGTACAACATAACAGTAATAGTAAGAATTTAGTTTTTGTGTTACTACTGCCTACACACATTTTCGTTTCCAACATCAATCTCATCGTTGTTCTCATTACGCGATATATGCAACCCACTGCGCGGTGCTGTCTCGCTGGCTGTCTATATGAACGGCATTTGCATCCTTCCTGCGTGTTATCCCATCTTCGGGCATTGAGATAAATCTTTGTCTCTTTCGCATACGGGCAACATATGCACCCAAAGCAAAAACACGTATTTTTTTGTTTTCGTTTCTTCTTTCTTCCTGCTCCTTATCACCCTTTTCGCTCATTTCCGTAACACATTGTGACAATGTTGTACACGTGATCGGTCCATTTTCGGATGTTCTGCTCTCTTCTCATGGGTGCGTTCTACCTCATTGAATTGCGTCGAATATGGGTAGTATTTCGTACATTTAAACTTTTCCGATATATATTCTCGTTCTCGCTATATTCCACATAATCTCATTTTGACCCCATTTTTATGCCCCTATTTGACCCTTTCAATGTACTTGTTGGCCGATATAAAAAATATGTATCGCTTCTTTTTCGATGTTCTTTATGTCTGTGCAATCTTATCACAATCGGCGTGTTAAACCTGGGTACCCTGCCTTGTAAGTTTCTTATTAATTTCAATCAAGTTGTTTTTCAACATCCTCTAAAATTTCAGTGACACACTATGGACTATAAGCCATTAACTTCTGTGGCCACCCCTGCTACCAACTACAGATTAAATATTCGATAAAGCATACCAGTAGTAAGTAGTTGCCACAATACTATTATGAATGTATTTAATTCCAACGGTAACAGCTATGTTAGTAATGTTAAAATTATTAATAATAATGATAACGAGTAAGAAGTAGTTAATTACGAATATGATAACTATTTGCTACAGAAAGACTTAAATACAACAAATATATGTGCAAAAATAATTTACTTCAAAACTACACAAGGAAAGCAAAATTTATGACGTACATAACTAAAACACAATATTAGGTCAATGGTGTGGAAATAGAGAAAAACAGACATTACGAGAGATCTGGAAATCACATTTGGTAGGAAGTTAAAATTTTGTCACCATAGAAATATATCATGGAAAGAACAAGAAAGGACAATAGGATTTATTTATTTATTATTTCAGAACGATAGAATATGTATTTATACGAATTACTTGTAAGAACTAAGGTTCTGTAATATGAAACAGTATATCTAAAACTTTGAATAACAGATTGACAGTATTCTTGGCACGGACGCGATGGTAGCGCCACAAGAGATTTTTAGGTCCAGTGCCGTTTAGGACTTGTGCCGCGAAATGATTTTTAGGACTTGTGCCGTTTAGGTCTTATGCCGTTTAGGTCTTATGCCGTTTAGGTTTTGTGCCTTTTAGGACTTGTGAGGTTTAGGATTTGTGCCGCGTCCCCTACAATTGTATACCTTTGTTTCAACAGTGGGAAAAGGAACATGGAGAGCAAACCGTGAAAACGTTAAAGAATTGATTCCATCAATGAATTCAGTCCAGATAATCAGTCTAGCTACTAACTATTGCAAAAAACAGAATTCAAAATTTCACTTTTCTTCAAAAGTGATCGCGTAAAATAAAGAATGTACTCACGTATGGACGGACGTACTAACATTACAATCTAAAAATACCTACTAGTGTACAAGGGCGCACCCACGCAGGGGATACATCGGGGCCGAAATCCTTCCAATACTTCGTAACTTAACACGAGTTTGCACACTTTCTTAATAAACCTATACTTCTTTAGCAGAAAAATGATTGACGTAACCTAACGATTTAATCCTATACTTCATCAGTACTCTCCTTTTTAATAGAGACAATCTATATGTTTCTGAGAATAACAGTGGCAGATCTGAACAATAATTATGAGTTTTCATCAGTGTTGCCACGAGACGGGACAGAACCCTTTTAGACGAGACACGAGACGAGACAGACTACTTGTCCCGTCTCGAAAACGAGACGAGACACGAGACGATACGAGACGTCCCGTAAAATGTCTCGTCTCGTCTCGTGTCTCGAAAATGAAAACGCTGGCGGGAATGGCCAAGATTGAAATTGCCAGTGGTCATATAGATTGCAAATGGAAAATCCCCTTTGTGAGAAAACATGTTGAAAAGCCTTCATAGAAAAGTGTCCTCTGTCTATTGAATGAAACAATCGTGATACATGAGCTTCCAGGAATATCATCCTTAATGTCTTGTCCCCAATTCCCCTTGCTGTAAACTGAGGAATTCTCATTTTTTTTAAAACTGAAAAAGGGCCGTTGCCATAGAAACCACCGTTTCCATAACAACAAATCCTGTCACGTTTTCCAATCTAAAACTGATAAAGGGCAAGAAAGAAGAAAAGAAAGAAAACTCTGTAACAAATGAGATGCATGGAATAAGTCGTGAGTGGGAACCCTTCACCCCTGGTGGGGATGTTCATGAAGCTATCAGCTTATGTCTAATTATATTGGAATATAATATCCATTTCTTAATTTCGAACATACTAGGTTCGATCGAAATGAGAAAACTTTTTATCGGACTTCTAAAGAAAATAAAATCAAATAAATACATGACCGTGTTTATTACATATAGAATTCCCAGTCACGACCCCCTTTTCAGTTTTATTAAAAATAGAAGAAGAAGAAGATGAAGAAAGGAAAAGGAAGATAGAAGAGGAAAGAGGTAAAGTAAGAAAGTGATAAAGAGGAAACTGTTACTGGATATTTTGAGAGATATGGTAAAGAAAAAGTGAATAATTATCGAATTGGGATCATTTCCAATAGCGATTGGGTGAATGTTTGGTATTAAGGTGATCAAAGGTAGACACATGTTAACCATACATCCCAGACCTAGATCCGTTTAACCCCAACTACCGAATTATCCCAATCTAGCTCTGACATAGATGAGAAAGTTTAATTTAACCGTTTATTCAATATTTCCAGAAGTTCTAGACTAATATCCAATATTTGAAAAACAAACAACGAAGTTGATGGCATGTTAGAATCGACCACAGAAGGAAAAAAAAATTAACACATCTATTTATTGAAACTTTTGACTCTAGAAGTTCTCTCATGATGATCGTTCGTCAGGCTATTTCCGTCCTTTTTGCTTCCTTCATAGAGCCAACTTAAATTAAGTTAGTATTGACATTCAATGACTTTAATTGCCAACTACCATTAATTATAATAAGTCACACATATATGTCAAAATAATTGGTGCACTTAATACTAAACCTACATTTCACTCACACTCACATTCATACAGGACAATGTATACTTCAGGTTGTATTTAGTTGAATTAAACTAACCTAACTACATTTCTATAGACATTTATTACATTTCAATAAAAGAAAACTTAGTTTGACATAACAGGAAAAATTTAATACATGAAAAGAATGTTTCATAAGCATGCACAGAAATCCGCTACTTTCAATAAGATCAAATAACACATTTCTCTTTCTAGAGATATTAAAAGTTGGATTACATAAAAAAATCGACAAAAGACGAAAGACAAAAATAAAGGAGGAAAAAAAAGAAAATTCAAAGGTCAATATATTTAAGATTCAGTGCAATGAATACATATCACTGCGGAAAAAAGAAAGAAAAAAAATATAATTGGTTAATCATTCTTTTTTTTTTTTAAAAAAAGCACTTTAGTAGCATTTTATTGAGTCTCTGTCCCAAGAGGAGACATTTCGACAATTTTGTGAGTCTTTGTTCTCACGTCGATAATAACTCCTTTTTCAACTCTCTTTATGCACTGTGATTTGTGTCCATGAGAGTATTTAATTGTTTTGGTTTTAATTACAGACAAATAGTTGCTTCATATTACATATATATTTTTTATTTCGTCACTTGACGCACTTGTTATAAAATTTCAAAGTTTATCGAGATTTAAAATATCGAGTCCAGTCTCAAACATTGGGAACATATTTCCATATTCCTGTATTCACATTAAATTATTAACCAAATTTCAGTTCATTGACTTTAAGATCACTAATTTTTTTTTCTAGTATAGATCGTGCAGTCAAAAGATTCTAGTCACTGAATAGTTAGGTTTCCGATCGTAGGGGAAGGATTTGTTTCATAGTTTACTGATAGAAGATTCGTTGGTGGGGCACACTGTTTCGAAGTTTACTAATTTCACTATGATCTCGCAAAATAAATTTGGATAAGGATTAGGGTTATTTTTACTTTTCTTACGACCTGCTACTTGTTTTATTTACATGCAGTATTTAACATGATATTCAACTTTAATAGTCACAAACATCAATAACAACTCAACAAAATGTCATTTATTACAATTTACGCGGTAATACTGTATATCACAAATAGTTGGTCAATATCGGGTGTCAAAAGTCTATGGCAACCTAACACAACCAGGGTAAATACCGAGCCCTTTACATACATACTCGCATATATATATATATATATATATATATATATATATATATATATATATATATATATATATATATATATATATATTCATATTACTCAATATAATAAATTTCACTTTAATATCCATCTTAATATTTCGTCGACATTTAAATTCTACATAACCGTTTATATTCAACAAGTATTCACGCTTGCTTGGCTCAAAATAAACAAAAACCCTGACTATAAAAATTCACTTTTTTCCCTCATAAGGTTGCAACATTGTACTTTATATGTAAACCCGATAATCAATAATCATTCTCAATTTACTAAAGATCCGCGTATAAAAAAATAATTGGTGTTATTTAATAAGTTGACATAAGAGGTGGAAATACAACAAATAGAGCAGGCACGTAACTTTTCAAACTATGTAAGTACATATGTATAGATGTATATACAGAGAAAGAAAAAAAATCAATGTTATTCGAAACTAGTGGGCCCAAACTACTAATACATATACCATATAACCAATCAATAGAAAGAAAAACCAGAAATCAGTAATCAATGGATATAATTTGTACGATCAATGAATAACAAATAAGTTTCTAGGAATCTGAAAGCATAGTGTACCTTCTCGTCAGTTTCTCCCGTGGTGGATGGAATATCGCGAAAATGGTCCTGAGTTGTGCTGCAATACCTCCACGAATTGCATCCCTCGATGTCTCAGTTAGTACATACGATCGAAATAAGTGATATGAATATTGTATGTCTTTATGAGTTTCAGAAACCGGGGGGGATGTTGAAAAATTTAAAAAAAAACTCTAGAGGAGAAGTAGAAGAAGTATAGATAAAGAGAGAGAAGTCAGAACACTACAACTACGAAAGATAAGTGGTCGAATTTACGTATACAACATACTAGAACCAAATATTCTCTTTTATGCCAAAAAGGGTTCGGCTTACCAAATAAATAGCCGATAAAAGATCTCTGCAAAAATGAGACAAGTCTGTGTCCACGATGGGATTTTCGGAAAGACAATGGCTTTAGGGAAATCCCACCACTCACCGTATCCGGTCAACACCCTTGCAGATCCCAGAATCCTCCGGAAGGTTAGAGACGGCGTTAATTTAGAATTTCAAGAGAAAAAAAATCATCCGACCTCTTGGAAACTAGAAGATTCCAGAATAGTAATGAAATTAGAGTAATAGCTAAGATATCCCTAATTAGAATTTGCCAAAATAAAAAAAAATTAAATAAACTGAATTTTGGATCGGTGATTTCTATTGCCAAACTTCACCGATAACTCCCCTTCGCAGAATGCGCTAAATTCTGAGGCATCGATTAATTTCCATCACTATCTAGTTAAAAAACTAAGAAAAGAAAACGAAAATATTCAAGGTGGGATGGGGTCGATGCCCGGGTACGGAAATGACATAAATATTAATTTAGTAGCGGTTGATTTAATCGGATAGTCCGAACTGAGTTGTCAGCTATATGAACACTGCACAATAAATAAATAAGGTAAGCAACGAAAAAAAAATCTCGGAGAGGCAATGAATGTTAAAGGTACAAATGACCGAAACCTGTACTTTTCGATGATCACAGGATATAGCAGTTAGTTTTCTTAATTATCATTTCTGTCATCCTTTAGAAGTAATTCCCACATGATGCTACCCTATCTGATGAAAGGCTTAAGATCCGGGGCTGTTATTATGAGGTACTTAAATGTGAAGTAACACACAATTCCCAACTACAATTTACTATCCAAATAGTAAACTCTGTTGGATGAATGTACTGGTGTAGAAGTCAAAACGCGAGAGATTTTTTTTTTAGTAAACATATTCATATTTTCACTATATAACATACACTAGGCCTATCCATTTAAATATAGGTGTCATATCATCTCATTTATATTTTATATCATATTATTAATATATCATTACATTCATTCATTATCTACTAATTTTCGCGCGAAGTAATATTTTATAGACACCCTATTTCATACATTTTACACGCAGGCCATACACATATTTACATTACACAGTAATAAATATATATAATTATCACAATCTATCACGCTCAAACTACTACACGATAACATTCATCGAACCACGGACTCTTTGTTTCGAAGCACCCAAATTGTATTTACTTCGCAGTTAAAAAAAAATCATACGTGCGTATTCAGTGAAAGTTATTCACTGAAACGATTAATCTATTTCTGATTTGTTGATAAAACTAAAGCAACAATGGAATTTTTCTACAGCCACGGGAAAAGAGAATTTAATACTACATTTTGAAACAAACAGTAACAGCATATGGGCTTTACTTCTATTAAGAAAATAGGTATTCTTTATTTCAGTGGATATTTCAATTACTACTGGACCTAGCAAGCTGAAATTTTCCAAATAGTAAGATCTTATGCTATCTTATATGAATGTATACTCATCTGAACCGAAAACCATGTCCACGGGATGTAATTTAGAAATAAATGGCCAAAATCAAACAATCTAGATCACTAAGTCAGGCGATGTCGTAATGTCAACAAACAATTGACTACCGAAAACGGGCACTATGGCGCTGTAGTGGAGGCATAATTTACCGTGTACTGAAATATATACTTGTACTTGCTAATCAAATCTATAATATTTACTCTGGTTTAGTATACTTCGAGTTAGACAAATGGTATTAAACTACTGCATATTTATACACTGTCCATACGGTAAAATCACGCACTCATACAGAACTACGAACTACACACCACTATAAATACTACACATAAATACTACTAACTAAACAAACACCATTTAATTACATTCATATTGAGAAAAAGTACTCCCTTGTTGGTATATACAGTTGGCTCTATTTAATTTAGGGGGGCAAAATGAGAAAGGTAACCCTAGGTCCAACTGACGTGACCAATTGTTTACAAAATTATTACTAGAGATTGATGCCCTGGGGGCACCTTAACGAGATTTATTAAGGGACCCTTCCCCTGAAAGGGGAAAAGGCCCTAAAACAAACAATAACTAACCCATTCCCCCGCTAGAACTGGTTCAATTTCGAAAAGGGGATAGGAGGAGCCCTTTTAGTTAACTTAAGCCGTCATTTTGATAGTTAGTGTTACAAAACCTACTACATACAGACACTTACTAAAAAAAAATCACATTTAAAATATACACTATAGAATATACGAAACCAGGTCGTGTTTCCCCTAATCCCTAACTCAATCTATGGTTTGAAAGAAAAAAGTAAAGTCACTATTTCGCTCTGTCTATTCTAGCTGGGCAGCAAACATGGCTTCCTAGTAAACAGAAATCCGGAATTTGTTATTTCACTGAATTGCAGCTTTTTTCAGCTAAAGTATAGGTTTACAGGCTCCTATATAATCTTATGGCGTTTACTACGGCATTTAATCTGATTTTTAATGGATTTTCACTAAAAATTTAAGTCCTTACCAGCAAATATAGAGTAGATGCTGCTCACGGCTGTGCTCGTAGAATCGTCTTTTATTATTATGATAACATTGCGCCGAAAAAGCCAGAGGTAGGAGAATTCCTCCAATCAGAACGAAAACTTTAGCCGCGGAAATTACAAAACAAATAGAAATTTGGCAAATCCAGATATAACCGGATCTGAAAGTGACTATGGACTAGTGAGGGGGGGTGAGGGAAAGTTTAGGTACCTGGCCAAAATCTACATTGGTCTGAAATTAAGAAAATTTATATCCAATGACGGAACTATGTTTCGGTATGACGTCAGAATGGTAAACCTTGTAACTATTCGACTTGTATATGCGAAAATGGGATTTACACTTAATCAAAATATAAATAAAATATATTATTCAGTGGGAATATGGTTACTAATGAAACCTTTCGATTCATTATATTTAATTCGAAGTAAAGAGAGTAAATAAATTGTGTAACTAAACCGAAATTGAATTTAAAAAAAATACTAGGTACAGGGTGCGTAAAAAAAAGTTGCCATTACTTTCAACTGTAATGGTACATTACATTTTATTTCTGGTTGGAATGATGATCAAAGACAGGGAAGATTTTTACAAGCTCAAGAAACCGAACTACCACCACCATCTATTCAATTTGAAAACTGGGTAAGGTCTACACTCATTATAGGCTGTAGTTGAAAGTTCTGGCTGAGATGGCGGAAGAGAACAGAACAGACTACACTTGTCTTTATTCTCTGGTGGCGGTATTCTTTTTGCTATATGAACCGAAAACGGCAATTGAAGTATGTCATCTTGCAACTAAAATTTTGTCTTCTCTCTCTCTCTCTCTCTCTCTCTCTCTCTCTCTCTCACACACACACACACACACACACACATATATATATATATATATATATATATATATATATATATATATATATATATATATATATATATATATATATATTACCAAACGCTCGCTTATTATACTTCCCTTTCCTAGTGAATAATATTCATTAGGACCTGAATTATCTTCAGAAATTGTTTCTTACAGGCATATAAAACCTCTTGAACTTGATAAGTTTAAAGAACATTTGGTATAATATTCATGGAACTCCGTTGAAAGCAGAAAATATCATGAGAATGATCAAAATTCGAACACTGGAGAACATAATTAACAGAAAAGAAATAGGATACCCAAACCATATTTTTAAACCTGCTATAAAATGTATATCCTATATTTTTACTAATACCTTACTTCCAAGAAAGTATCCTAGGGAGGATATTCTCTCCAATTTTTTCAGACTGAAATCCTGTTATCCCGTACGATTTCGCCCCCTGACACAATACGAAAAAACAAATGCTGTTGAAATCCATACACATGACCCTTCCAGGACTCAACCCGGGGCCTTCAAGCCTTGGTCTATCGCCGCAGACCGCTCGGCTTGGTATGAAGATGTACGTTGTATGATTGCCAATAGATCACGACAATATAAGAAACATCAATCCAATATGGCCAATCAAAAATCAACTTTTTTTAGCCACTAGCTAATCTGGGTGTACTGTCATGAGTTTGTTACACAAACGGGGCAACCACCACATAGTAGCACACACCCCGCGGTTATGGGAACAGATTTGAACCATGGAGGTGAAGACTGGCCCCAAGCATTCTTTCGTCCGATGTGTCGTTCAGCTCCTATTACTATGACACTTTAAGTAGAGCTTACTATGGAGTAACATATAAAATTTCAAATCAAATACTTTCCATTACTCAATAAAATTATTTGGTTCCGAGCTTTTTAAAAAAAAAAAATAATTGCAAGAAATCTAAACATGCTAAAATGGAAAGTAGTTTTTTGATTGTTATGGGTTAACACTGTGAAACCTAAAGGCTGGGATATAAGAAATCAAAGTGTACACACATATCTATCTCTCTATTTATCTATATATCTTTCCATCTCTCTCTCTCTCTCTCTATATATATATATATATATATATATATATATATATATATATATATATATAGACACTATAAAGCAAGTGGGCTGATAGTATACGATAGTGTCGGGGAGGATGACACCTTTACATCGAACTTTGCTTGTCGTGGAAACATTATTTGACATTAGTGTCTTCATCTTCGACGTACCTATGAGCAATTTGCTGTATATTCGTGTATTGAAACTGATGAAACAAATTTCAATGTTTCAGAATGTAAAAAAAAAAAAAAAAAAGCCAGGGTCGAGAAACCTCAGACAACTAACAGCAGAGATATATTATCTTGTAAACTATTTGTCCTTGCCTTGTGAGCTTATTTGAATTTATTTTTTAGACCTTTAGGTAACTTTGGCCGAATGGATGATGATGGGAAAATTAGTGGAATGAAGAAAGTGGTAGGATATTAGACAACTTCGAGAAAACACACACATTCGAAAAATGAAACGAAATCTTTGAGTTTTACGTCCCACGATTATGCCGGTTAGGCTAAAGGAGACAGTGATGATGAGTAATGAATGAAATGGTGGAATGAAGAAAGTATGAGGAAACGGGAGAACCCCGAGAAAACCCACGCACACGGTGTTTGTCCACCACAAAGTTCACTTGATCGAACCCGAGACCCCAAGCACCAGAGGTGAACGCTCTATCACTGAGCCAGCGCGGTCCCCACACACATTCAATGTTTGTCCATCACAAAGCTCACATGGCACTAAGCGAGATCGAACCGACTACCACATACACTAGAGGTGAAGGCTTCACGGTGTAGCTACCGTGACATTTCTTGTCTTGTGTGTTCTGGGTAATACTTGTAATTTAGTTGTATCTTGATTAGCATGGTGCAGCCTGCTACATTTTACTTTCGTTCCCATGGCATGCTGTTATATTTTTTACGAGACGAGACAAAACGAGACAAACGAGACGAGACGAGATAAGACGGGACAGAACATCTCGAGACGAGACACGAGACGGGACGAGCACATTTTTTCGAGACGAGACACGAGACGAGACATGCTATGCACGAGACGAGACGAGACAGCCTGGAGTCTCGTCTCGTCTCGTCTCGTGGCAACGCTAGTTTTCATAATTAAAATAGATTTTACGGAGTTATTTAGTAGCAACAGAATATGGGAAATATATAATTCTAAGCAATTTTTTTATGTAATAGATTTTTACTGAACTGTTACATGACAGTGTCGTGTTAGGAGAACTAAATAACTTGAAGAGATGATAAAGAGTGCATGGTAAGGGAGACTCAGAAGGAAATATATATAATATTATAACAAGGTCTTTTAAAATATTTTTGAAATTTTCAGAACTAAAGGGCCATGGCACCCCTAGGAAAATATTCTAGTTACGCCAATGCTTGTTAGTCATTCTAAGTTGCCTACGATCTTTACTCACCCAGACGAAACTACTGAATGACAAACTAGCAACACAGCCGAGGTCATTCACTTCTTTCCCCAAAGCAAACGGAAAGTTTCCTCCGTAAGAGGGCGGCGGTGGTAGGGCCGAAGTACAGTATGTTTCACATATATTTCGAGGGCACACTTGAAACAGAAAGACTCTAGTACTGGGTCTCCTAAACTTTGGACCGCTTCCAACAAAATATTTAGGTGCACGCCTGCTAGCGTGATCCTAATAAATAAAATCTACCATTTAAGAGATTTTACGCAGAGATTACGATTAATAGCTGACTCGAAAAGGTGATAGTATTTATCCGTAAATTTCAAGCTTGTCTTAAGATTGTTGAAGTAACCAAACTGTTAATTAAAGTTAACATATGTTGTTTTTTGTTGAGTTACTGTTCAGTAGGGTAACGTACTCTAATAACCTACCCGGAAGAATAGAATATGATGTAGGTTCAAACAAGAAGCGGATATATTGAGTAGTGTGCTTTTCAATTAACGTTGTTTTAGTTTATGTTTCTTTTATTTTTGAGTGTACGTATTTAAACAATAAAATCCATATAATAAGAGATGACTAGTTAAATTTATTAGGTTATGGAACTCAGCCACGTATTAAAAAGCGCATATGGTAGCAGTTTTGTTTGTACGTACAAAGAGCAACTCAGAAACGTAATACTTCAGTAGTTTATTAAGAACTAAAAGTTAAACGAAGTCTGAAAAGCACATGTTAGATTAGCAAGTGCATAGAGGTATCTGTTTGGTGGCTAACATAGCAAAGGCTGCAAACAGTACGCAAGATGGACTTAACTAGAAACATCAAATCCCTGTCTGGTGTAGAAGACTGGCCCATGTGGAAGAGAAAAATTCGAGATCTTCTAGACTACCACGAAGGAACGCTGGATGCCATTGATGGAAAGTTTAGTGAAACCAGAACCTCTCGGAGAAAGTGCCTTAGAGTCTGAGATAAAGAAGTACAAGGAACAATGTGAGTTATACCGTAAAGCAAATAGTTACGCGAAAACAGTTATTAGAAGCACGATTACTGATTCGGTGTATCAGAAAATCATGGACAAGGAGACGGCCCATGATGCGTGGGAAGCATTAAAGCAGCAGTTTGAAGCAACTTCAAAGGACCAGTTATTCAAGATCTGCACAGACATTTTTGCGTTCCATTGGACTCACGGTGAAGATGTGTCTACGCATGTAGCGAAATTGAAAAGTTTGTGGAATGAATTGAACAGTGGACTTAAGTTGAAAGGCAAACATACGTTACCGGAACTTTTATTGGTATGTAAAACTTTGCATATACTACCCGGTGCATTTGAAACATTTCAGTCCAGTTGGATGCTTCTCACTAAAGATGTTCAAAAAACATTTGATGAATTAACAGTGCAGCTGTGTATGTTCGAGAGAAATTTTACAAAGAATTTAGACAGTGCAAAGGGAACTCAACAGGCGCTATTATTCAAATCAAATGAACAGAGTGGTAAGAAAGAACCAAGAAAACCGAAGAAAAGTGATGTGTGTATTTTTTGTAAACAAAAAGGCCATTGGGTAAAATCATGCAAAAAGTGGATCGCAAATGGAAGACCAGCCGAAAACAAGAGTATGACTAGAAGTGAAGTGCAAGGAAGTTCTAGTGAAGTGAATACAGCACTAATGTCAGTGTATGAAGAGGCCTACGTAACTCAAACGGATTCAACATCGTGGTGGGTAGACAACGGCGCTACTAGGCATGTTACAAATAGTCCCTGTTTCTTTACTGACTTTGAAATATTTGATACCGGTAGCCAGTGTAGTATTAAGGCAGCAGGTAAAGAAACATTGATGGCAGTGGGAAAAGGGTCTATTCAAGTTTTGTCAACTGTAAATGGGAAGAGTAAGGAAATAACATTAAAAGATGTGTGGTACGTTCCTAATATACGAACAAAGTTGTTCTCAGTGTTAGCTGCTCAGGACAGAAATACCAAAAGCGAATTTAGGTCATCCGCTACAGAGTGCTCTCTTGTAATTAATAATGAAATGGTGATTCAAGGCTTTCGTGAAGTTAGAGGTACATTATACAAAGCATGTATTAAACCAGTTAAACCAACAAGTGATACAAACATTGCTGTAGCAGAAAGTTCATTGCTTCAGCTCTATCATGAAAGGTGGGATTATCAGGACAAACGTCATATCAAAGTAATGATGAAAGATAGGTTAGGTATTACTGTTCAGTCAGGTAAAGAACTCTGTGAGCCTTGTATTTACGGTAAAGCTCATCGGTTGCCGTTTGATAATAGAAAGCCAGCATCAAAACCTGGTGAGTTAATTTCAGCTTATGTTTGTGGACCATTTGATGAATCATTTCAAAAGAAACGGTACTTAGTGTTGTTTAAGGATAGCTATACGAAGTTTCGTTATGGTTATGTTGTTAAGCAGAAGTCAGAGGTAAATAATGTTTTGAAAGACATGTTAGCTCATGTAAAAACACTAGGGCACACTGTCCAGGAATTACTGAGTGATAATGGAGGTGAATTTGACAACGAAGAAGTTCGAGCAATTCTTAGAGCAAGTGGAATTGTTCAAAGATTGACAGCCCCTTATACGCCTGAACAAAATGGAGAAAGCGAAAGGGAAATGCGTACAGTAGTGGAATTGGCCAGAACATTTAAGTATTTAAACCCAGAAGCAAATTTTCCTGCAGCAATTTGGGCAGAATTGGTTAGTACAGCTAATCATGTCCTGAATCGAACCGGGAAATCTTCGGTAGAAGGTGTAAGTCCTTATGAAATATGGATGGGTAAAAAGCCAAGAATAAAGCACTTACGCATTGTAGGTTCAGCATGTTATTCCCATGTTTCAAAGGAAAAGCGAAGGAAAAAGGACAGAAAAGCAATCAAAGGGTATCTCGTCGGATTCAATGGTGATGAAAGTTATAGAATTTGGATCAAGGAAGAAAACAGACTGATTATATCCAGAGATGTAACATTTCAAGAGAAACCAAGTGGATGTGAAGAATACGTACAAGTCCCGCTTCTAGATGAAAAGTCTGAGAAAACAAGTCATCACAACAACCAGGGAAAGAATTCCGAAGGATCAAAGGAAGAGGGATAGAATCAGGAGTATAATACAGAGCGCAATGAAGACTTCCAGGATGAAGAAGAGACAGATGCAGAACAAGAAGAAGAATTTGTTAATGGCCCACGCCTTAGAGACCGTTCCAAGCTAAAACGACCAGAACGCTTTGATGATTTCGTCATGCAAGCAGAAGATTTTGTCAGTGAAATAAATACGCCAGAAACATATGAGGAAGCAGTAAGTAGCAAACAGAGTGCAGAATGGAAAAAGGCAATGCAAAGTGAAATCGCTTCGTTAAAAGAGAACGAGACGTGGAAATTAACTGAATTGCCTGAAAATACTAAGGCTATCCCTTGTAAGTGGGTGTATCGGATAAAAACAAATTCGGACGGTACTATTGAAAAATACAAGACTAGGTTAGTAGCAAAAGGTTTTAACCAACGTCAGGGTGTTGATTACAATCAAATCTTTAGTCCGGTTGCCAGGTTAGCTACAATACGGACATTGTTAAGTGTTGCTGCAAGCAAAAACATGTTTCTGACACAGTTCGATGTGTCTACTGCTTTTCTTTATGGAAAACTTGAGGAAGAAGTATACATGCAACGGCCAAAAGGTTATAATGATGGTAGCAATCGTGTGTGTAAGCTCAAGCGGAGCTTATACGGACTGAAACAAGCTCCAAGGTCTTGGAACAAAAGATTCGGTGGGTCTTTGTTAAGTCTAGGGTTTGTAGTGAGTTAAGCAGATCCGTGCTTATATATTAGAAACAGTAATGGTAAGAAGCTTATAGTTGCACTTTATGTTGATGATGGACTCGTCGTGGCAACAGACAAAAGTGATTCAGATACTTTTATTGAGAAACTAGAATCTGAATTCAAAGTTTCTCTGAAATCAGCATCTTACTTCCTTGGACTTGAAATAGAACGCTGGAGTATGTCAGCAGGCGTTTGCAAGAAAAATCCTCAAAAGATTTAGGTTCGAAGAGTGTAAAGCAGTCTCAACACCAATGCTCAAGACATGTGATTTGCCAAAACAAGAGGCACAAGATGTTCAAGAAAATAAATTTCCTTATCGACAAGCAGTAGGAGCTCTGATGTACCTAATGGTTGGTACAAGAACAGATTTGGCGTACAGTGTGGGAGTGCTGTCGAGATCATTAGAAAATCCATCTCAAGATGATGTTTTGAAAGTGAAAAGGGTTTTCCGTTATTTGGCTGGAACTATTACGCTCGGTATTCTTTACTCTCCAAATACGAACAAAGGAGTTTTTTAATGCTTCAGCGACGCAGATTTTGGTGGATGCAGCAAAACGGGAAGGTCAACTTCAGGTGTGGTGGTGACTCATGCAGAAGGTGCCATTTCATGGCTTAGTCAGAGGCAAGGAGTTGTTGCTACTTCCACCACAGAGGCAGAAATTATAGCGGCTAGTGAAGCAGCTAAGGAGGCTATTTGGTTAAGCAGGCTCATTCGAGGAATTACTAAATTACAGCATATTCCAATAGTTCAGGTGGACAATAGTGCAGCTGTAAAATTGGCAGAATACCCGGAATTCCATCGAAGAACGAAGCATATAGAAGTTAAGAACTTTTTCATTAGAGAAAAGGTTGTTGAAGGGAAACAGCAAATTGGTACACAGGAACAGGTAGCGGACATTATGATGAAACCACTAACAAAGATTCGGTTGCAAATTTTGATGAGTAAAATGGGATTAGTATAAAAAAAACCTGATAGATTTCTTCTGCCTGAATGTGTTTATATATGTGTGTGTTTTTAATTAAAACTCTAATTAACATGGGAGAGTGTTGAAGTAACCAAACTGTTAATTAAAGTTAACATATGTTGTTTTTGGTTGAGTTACTGTTCAGTAGGGTAACGTACTCTAGTAACCTACCCGGAAGAATAGAATATGATGTAGGTTCAAACAGAAGAAGCGGATATATTGAGTAGTGTGCTTTTCAATTAACGTTGTTTTAGTTTATGTTTCTTTTATTTCTGAGTGTGCATATTTAAACAATACAATCCATATAATAAGAGATAAAAGACTAGTTAAATTTATTAAAGATGACAGCACAGGAAAGAGATCTTCCAGGTGAAAGCTAGAATAATGCTGGTATCTTGTGAAAATACTTAAAACTAGCTTCCCGAAATAACTTTTTCAATGCCTGTCAACTAATGACACCTAGGGCCCATTTATGAAAGCAACATGTCTTGTTAATATGTTTTCTAAAAGTCGTAAAATATGAATTAGAAATACTAGAATAAGAGTTAATGTTATTTCTAAATACTAATGCTGACACCATAAATTCGTCATGATTTTATAGTATATACAATTGTGCAATACATGATTTTGAAAAAAAAATACACTAGTATTACAAGACTAATAGTTTTGACAAATAGGGCCGCTTTGATTTACCCTTTATTTATGGGAAAGTGAAGAAATCTTCCATTCCTTCTGGTTTCATTTTCGACCGACGAAAGGAAAAAAGAAAGTATGATGTTCGCGAAAAAATCGAATTTGTGATTTCAGGCGATTTACGTTTTATAGCTCACAGATACCGACAAAGGAACTTTTCTATATTTATCCGTGTTTGTCGGTTATTTTGTTCGTCAATTCGTCCTTATATACACTTTTCTGGAGGCCATATCGTTCAACATATATCAACCAAATTTTAAACTTCAGGTTTCTATGCGATTTTCCAGGTTTTTTTCTTCTTAAATTTTCCTCCTACTCCGAAAAATAAGATTACTTTACTGAAGGGTGAAAATAAAAAATTGCGATTTTCTGAAAAACGGCTCTAACGCTTTTGTTTATATTTAATAAATCATTTTTTAATAGCAACCTCATACTGTGGAAGAAGTCATTTTTCAGGGGAAATCGACAAGGATTAGTTTACTTTGGGGGTGAGTTTGTTGGGACGATTTCATCGAAAATGACTCAGGCGATTTTGTTAATATTTCGTCAATAAATACTTCATTAATAACCTTACAATATGGCATAACTAATTTGCTCTCAAAAATATACGACTGGTGATATATTCTTGGGTATGATTTTTTTTTCTGACAATTTTCTGAAAAACGGCTCAGAATTTTATTCATGTTTCATTAATAAGTATATAATGTTCGCAAATTATTCCTTACAAAAACATTCACAAGGAATAGTTCACTCTTGTGTCGTGTGAGTTTCTTTTCATACTACTTTCCTAGAAACGACTCGGGCGATTTTATTCATATCCCATGAATAAATATGTCATTAATATTCCTATAATGTTCCATAAATCACTTTCATGAGAATATTCAGAAGGGGTAGTTTACTCTTGCGGTGACTATTTTATCAACAACTATTTCATATGGAAAAATGATGATTTACTTTTGAGGATGAGTTTTCTATGGGTGAAGTTTTCCGAAAACACCTTATAATTATGTTCGTATTTCAAAGAAAATGTTTCATTAACAACTGCAACGATTCAGTGTAATTATTTGGAGCGAGAAAGTTTAGTGCAGTGGGCTGTACCTTTTCTTTGAAGTTTAGATATTCTTATATCATCCCAACGACCTCGTTTAAAGCGTAGCGGGTGGTAACAATGATTTGGCTGGTGGTGTACTTCTGTGTTTGTGTTTAGAAACATCAAGAGGGAGAAAATATTTACAAAACGTTTATCCTCAACATCAGTCAATTCGACACATGTGTCTTTTTAAAATCGCTTTTGCCTTTTCCGCCCTTTTTAGCATATACCCATAATATTCGCATTTTACCACACGGTGATCTAGCCAGAGGTAGTTCAACGTGCATGGAAAGTTAACTTCTCAAGCAAATCTCAAGAAAACCTATATTATACCTATACTAGGCCTGTATGTAAAAAAAAAATACCGTAACGCATATCGGTGTTTCTGAATACTAAAATTTCAGTATTACTCATACCGAATGATCTAAATACCAAGAAACCGAAATATCGATATACCGAAAATACCATAGACATCCAGAAACCGAAATATCGATATACCTAAGAACCGAAACATACCTAAATATAGAAATACCGATTAATTTCTGAATTATGTTTTTTTCATATTTTTTCTTTGTTTCTTTCTTTCTTGTTAAACTGGAATTTTATAATCTATCTTTATTTTCTACTTTAAACAAGGCGAAATGTATTATGTTCCTCGCATGCATAAATACATTTTATCAGAGTACGACTAGTGGTTCTTTCTTTTTTTTTCATTTTTAAATGAAGTTATATATTCTCAACGCATGCTCAGTGTTGTGTGAGAACACAAAACACCAAAACCCAAACTCAAAACCCGAATTTCCTCTGCTGCGTTATTAGCTTATCAAAATTTTATAAATTACGAAAACTGATTTCATACGAAATTTTCCACACGAAATGATTAAAATTCTCAAGACATATCGTAATGTTTTAGACTGATTTAATTGTCCTTTCCCATACATTTTTGTCTTTACTTGAACATATGTAACACTAACAATTTCTAGTTACGGTTATCTTGTCATTATTGTTCCCTATATTAATTTCCTAGACTTGTCTTCTTCAGGTATTTGCAGTTTTTCAGTATTTTATGGTATTGTCTTATTTCTCAATTTTCTGTTAACTTATGATATTTCTCGGTTGTTTGTTCATTTGCATTGGTGTTTTGCGTTTCTTTTAGCACCAATGTCATATGAAACGTGAACCTACAGTTGAACATGGAATCCAAACCACATGACCTTCTTTCTACGGGGAGTAACTCTTGAGTTTCGCGCCATATAGCGACGAAAAAGCTCTTAGGTATTTCCGTTTTGCTGTATATAGATACATTTTGGTATTTAAAACATAACGAAAGTCGATATATAAGTCTTCTCATACCGAACAGCCCTGTCAGTGTATATAGTATGATAAGGAAAAATTGATTTCGTATTGCAAGCCAGTGGCAGACCTAGAAGGTAAAAACTGGAGGGAGGAGCAGTCAGACCCTAGACTGTGATAGGTATATCATGACTTTACTATAAACTTTCAAAATATATAAATAATAGTTTAAATTATTTTTGTCACTCAAGAAACTGGAGGACCTAGGCCCTCCCGGCCTCGGGCTAGATCTGCCACTGTTGGAAGCTGAAGAAAAATAAAAAGGTGAGAAACTATAGTACTTAACCAAGTTTTAAAAATAAATTCGTGTTACTAAGATATATGACTATTCATGTTGGTAGACTTTTTTTTACGATTGAAACAGTTACCTTTTTATTTTCACGTAAAAACTAAACCAGTAATACTTTCTGTTTTTTATTTGTTTCTTTTTTTTAAAAAATACAAACAAACATAAGTATATTTATTATCTTGAGTTGTGGATACAGCCCAGGGTTGGGGGGTCTACCCCTTAGTTTTTTTTTTTTTTTTTAGAACGACCTATTATTTGTATATTTTTGGAACTTTATAGTAAGTGTTGCCTTTTATTCTTTATTTTTCTTTTCTGAAACATTAGATATAATTTCAGTTGCAGTTTATCTCTTATGCAAAAACAATACTGGGCTTCACAATATCAACTTCCATCCTAGCCATGATATCCATCAGGCGAGAGTTAAGTTGGAAACTTCTACAGGACCCATGAAAAAATGTGAACTCATGATTAATGTCCGGATTTGTATGTAATTACATATTTCTTTCCTTCATATATAAGTTCGTCAAATCCTTAAATGTTTGTGATTCACACCTGTAGGGTGCTTCAACTCAAGCTTCATATTACATATTTTTACATATGTTGACCAATATTACGTATTTCTATGGTTTATACATTATTTTACATAAAACTGTCTTAAAATTTTGCGTTTACTGAAATTTTAATTTAAAATAAAAAAAAAATAACCTCTCTAACTGTGCAAGGCTTGCATCTAGATTCAATGTTTATTTACCGAAAGAGAAATAACTCTTTTTTTATTTGTCAAACCATGTTACGCAGAATTTTCGCCGATAACAAAAGAAATATAAGAAGAAACAAGTAAAAATCTTCCCTCCGGGGTACATTAGCAACGCTCTTTATTCTCAACTCTGGAGGAAGACAGATCACGTGCCTGACAGGCGACTGGCCAGGAAATTCCTAAAATGAAGTCTATTTGATTGCTATCGGAGGTGGGACGGGAAAAAAGATGAAAGCAAATCCTGCAATTCAAGTTAAAACTGTATGCTAGTGGAAATTCTCAACATTGAGTTTGGTGGTGATGCATGCAGCCGCGTACGCAAGAGGGTTTTGGGGTTTAAGCCCCCCTTGAGCAAGATATTGCATAAAAGTTAGAAATTTCCATGTTAAGAGATATGTGAAAGTGTATAAAGTTGGGAGCTTGAACTCTTCCTCCTTTGAGAAACTTCTGCGTACGTTACTGATGCCATGTATTAAGAGAATGGAGATTTAAAATTAGTGCAACCACATATTGACACTTCTTTACCAGTAGAAAAAAATGATGACTTTTCTTTCCTCTGAAAATGCTAGTCCTTTAAACATGCTAAAACTAGTTCAAGCTGTTATATCAATTCCATTTAGTTAATATACATTGCTAGTACAAATTTTCAGTTTGATGAATGATTCCTGGAAAAAAGCAAAGTATTGTGTTGATACAAGTTTGTATGAACTATATGTGAAGGCCAACTGTGCAATGTCTTCTGTTGAATTCATAGGATATGTGAAAACCAAAGTTATACTATTTCTGGAAACCAGAAATATGATTTTAAATTTAAAGCAAAAATAAACTACGCCTTAAGTATGTGTAGTTCTAACTGCCTATAATTTGTTGGTTCTACACACAAAAATAAGTATAAACTGTTCTACAAAAGAATTAACATCTTTATTTATTTATTTGTATATTTAATATTACAGTTTTGAATTAAAGCTTGCTTTACATCCGGTAAGATGAGGCGATTTTGTTCAAGAGACATCTACTGCCTTTCATGCTTAGACTTAGTGCAATAGTTTGGATGTTTGGAAAAGATATCGATGAATTTTGGTTATAAAGCTTTAATGAGCGCAAAGGACTGAACACCAACAACGTTAATTAATAATTGCACAAAGATGGAACAATTTATTCATTCTTCGCTCCCGTGTTCACAAAATCAATGAAGGACAAGGATCGCTCTTCGGACTTCCATAATATTCCAGTTGAAGACAGATAAACTTGATTTGCACTATATTTATTTGTGTGCATATACTGTAGGTCTATTTATAAAAAAAAATAAACAAATAATAATAATAATAATAATAATAATAATAATAATAATAATAATAATAATAATAATAATAATAATAATAAAGCAAAGAGGAAGTAACACCAACTTTTGTAGCTAAACAAAGGAGCGTTGACTGTTCCTTTTTGTCTTTATACATGATTCAAGGTTATCCTTGTCACGCCGAAATGAAAAACAGAAAGTGTTACTGGAGTTGCAGTAAACATTGTCAGGCATTGAACCACCTTCATTCATATAAATGCCAAGAGCGACTACTGGTTGCCTTGCAGCACCCGGGTCAACATTAATATTCTTTCCAAGGCTATCTGGTACCATCTGCACTTTGCAACATTGTATGACTCACACATTTAATTTATTTTGTCTTACTAATAAATTCTTGATATATTTTCTCGCAAGAAGCACTTTGATAATTACCGAATATGTTTTCAAAATATTCCACGACACTTTTAGCATTTAACGGAGAAATGTTCAAAAATAAAACATATACAACGAACTGAATCAAGAGATAAGTGAATATAAATCCTCATAGGTAGTTTTCGAAAGGAACGAATATTTTGTAAACTGAAAAATTAATACTGTTTCCTAATCCGTGGTCTGCGAACCTCCAAGAGATTTAAGAAGAATCCGAGAGAGATTTTATTTACAGTAAACTTTATCTTATCATGTTGCTCACAACTGGAACATTTATAATTGTATTACCTAGATTTCAACCAAAAAAATGAACAAAAAAAGATAAAAGAAGGAAAACAAAATTACCAACCAAGACCAAAAGATCTACATAAAGACATGTCAGTATCAAAAACTCAAGTTATTAATGTGCAAGCAATTCCTAGTCTAACAAATTCATTCGGATTCATAAATAGACCACGCCGCATGGCCTCCAAAATGAAAACCGTTCTTAACGAGGCCATAAAAACTACCAATTTTATTAGGGGATATCTTCTTAACAGCCTGTTATATTTGGCTGTTTGGAAAGTGATATGAGAAGCGATTAGGAATCTATTACACTTAGAAATTCACTGGCTGTCTCGGGATAAGATTCTAGCGCAGTTGTTTAAGCTTCATGACGATGTAAGGTGGTTTTTAATTGACTCTAAACTTGAGTTAACATACAATTTAAACGATTTCACATGACCCTCATCTCGTGTGTATTTGGCGGATATTTTTCACATCTTAAATATTCTTAATTCGAGCTTTCAAGGTAGTCTTTCACTGTTTTTTCTGTGCAAGGCAAGATAGAGGCAACAATCAAGAACTTAAATTTGTGGCGCTACAATTTTGAGAAAGAGAAATACGCGATTCCTTTCACGCTGAATGATTTCATTTTCTTTTTTATTTTCTCTCTTTCTTTCTTTTTCTTTCAGTCAACATCCCTATTCTAACGATGTTGCTGAAAGTATGATTGAACATTTGAGGTCATTGGCGTTTCAACTACATCTGTATTTTCCGAATTGCTCTGAAAAAAAAAAAAAACGATTGGATGAAAATTTCCTTTCGGAATGTATATTTCCAACTGTCGAACATGCGATGTGGTCTTTATAACACGTATATCATATAGTATGTTCCCTTTACTATCTTATACTACGCTTCAAAACCTGAAAATTAATTCCAGGTACACACACATAATATAAATAAATTTGCTTACTAATCGTCTAGGTAACTAGTAAACAATAAACTTAATATCAATACCCAAGGTTCAGGGAATTTTATATCAATCAGACTTTTCCAAGTAGACTAGTTTATTCAAAATTTCAAAAACAGAACAAAACAAAAAAAAAAAGTTCTCTGTGATTAATATCCCTTAATGAAAATGATTTCTCTAATCAAAAAAAATTCGTTCAGGTACACCTCTAGACCCAGAGGTCCCCACCTATTTAAAACCTTAAATAACAGTTCGCTCCAAATACGAAGCTTCCTCTAAAGTTTGTCTAAAGTTCCTTAAGAGAGGTTCTGAACATGCGTCCTCGTACAAGCCATCATGAACCTCACATACTCTAAAGACAGACCCAACATTCTGAGAACTGTCTGGCCTAAGTCCCTAATTCAGGAATCGCCCTTTATTGGACAACCCTTAAGGAAATCAGCTAGCTAACAGACTTTTAAAAAGGTAAAGGGAAATGGGAAATTCCTTCATTTAGGAATAAAGCACCTTCTCTCAGGCTCGGTAGTAGGAATAAAATCAAACAAACAACAGCCTACCATCCCCTTATGTGAGGAATCAGCTGTGAAAATTCTAATCGGTTAATCAAAAACAACTAACCGAGAAAAAAAAAGTATATATTACTCATCCGGCTCGGTTGCCATAGCAACAGCCTTCCCTAAAATCAAATAAAGAAAATTTCTGAAAACATACAGCGTTCGGAAGGAACGTTGTAACAATAGATCTAAAAATCCCTACTACAATTCATTTCTTAAAATATTCCTAACCGGGAATCGAACCTATCCTTAGACCTTACCCATGGACATACAACCAGAACTCAAATATTCTGAATTGTATTCCGCTTAACAATTCTAAAGGTTGACCCTATACACAGCCATCTCTTTCGGCTGTACCCCTGCTCTGACTTAAAAAGAAAAGTCGCGAAGCAAAAGAGACCCAAGGAGCACGAAAGCTCCTCCCGCTAAAAAATCCGTCTCGATTCTATCAAAAGAATCCAAAATCTGCCTCCTCGCTGCCATTCCCTTCTTACTTATATACGATTTAACAGCTTTCCCCCTCTCCGCTACGACGAGAAGAAACTGTCACTGAGCTTAACAGTGTTTCCAAATGAGCTAGCTAGCTACTAAACTTTTGCCTTACTTGGAATTATTATTTTATTTTTTTTTAAACTGAAAAGAATAACTTTTAAAGATTAACATATACATATATATATATACATACATTAAACAATACATATTGTACACATGAATATATACATTTATATAAAGATTAATAGACAAAATACCAACTATAATAATTTTACCAGCGCTGGTTTTTAACCTAATTATATATGCATTAATAAACAAGAAATAATATAAATATTAGATTTCCTTTAAATATATGCATATATGTACAACTAGCAATGGGCCTGAAAGTGCTCATTGCATATACCGCGACCTTTAAAAAAAAAAGAAAAAAAACTGTGTTTTCCACTTAACTTTCTCAGTTCATAGTCTCTTCCAGTCTTTTTCCCCCGAATACATTAAGGGAAAAAATCACTTTCGAAACACAAACACAAATTTCACATACACTCACTTAACTTTGATAAAATATGAATTTGGGACTTATGAGTGCCCAAAAGTCTGAAGTCCGGAACAGTTTTTTCCCCCGTTCACATTGAGGGAAAATTCACTTCAAAAACACACAATCAGCACAATTATTTACAACACACACTAAAAAAAATCAGAATTGATAATTTGTCTCGAGGACTTATGGCTGCCTCGAAAGTCTAAAGTCTCGTACAGTTCACGAATCAATTTGAACCAAATAACACTTTCCTGAGAATTATTGACTTACAATCAATCCTTAAAGATCCAGCTTCCTCCTGATTTGGGATGCTTCTTCTTTTCTCTCCGGAAACCTGATGTTTTTCCCTGGAGTCCTTGGAATTCCCAGTCCTTCTCCATCCGTAAAAAGGTCTATGAAATCCTCGTCCTCGTGTTGCGTTCTTGAGGGACCCGGAAGATGCTCAAAAGAATGGTGCCTCTCCTCTTTTTTCCGCTCGCACTGCATGTTACGAATATCCTTCAGTGTCATTTCGGCCACTTCCACTCGGCTTCTTTTTGAACTTGAAGTTTCATCTTGAGCAAACCTTGCTCTTCTTTTATTGTTTTTCGGTGCATCAACGTGACATAATAACTGAAGCTTTAACGGGTCTTCAGGGTTAGGTCTAGCACCTACGTATACTGACCTAGTCTGGCGAGACATGCTGTCTGAATGTACTTTAGAGAAACTAAGGCTCTGAACTTTACGGTCTCGACTCGTGACGTGAACTGCCCTCGAAGCGAACTCAGCTTGAACTAGCTATAATAAAAACATCTCTAACGAAAGTTGTTGTTTACAAAATCCAACTTCAAGAAAAAAAGAAAAAAATCAAACTACAGGGTCGGTGGGTAGTTTTACTCTCCCCCCATCTTTCCTCTTTATTTCGTTCGGGCTGATTTCCTTCGCGTACTCTGCTTGTAATTCGACGACGTGTTTAGCAAAGTCGGGAGCTTTAAAAACAGGTTTCATCATATCTGCATTGGTTTTTACTGTCCTCCCGGACCACTTGTTCCTTACCAAAAATGTGTTTGTGGCTACCTGACTCAGTATACACCATGGACCAGAATATCGATTCGCCAACGATGCGCTAATATTCTGAGTAGGCGAGGAAATCCTAATGACTCTCAGCCATATATCTTGTCCTACTTTAAAAGGACTTGGTCGTCTTCCCTTATTATAAATCTTCCCATATGCTCTATGCTTCTCTTCCTGAATTTTGTTTGCCCGTTGGTAAGCTTTCTCCAACCTGTTCTTCAACTCGGCCACATATTTCGGGTGATCGACATTCAAACTTGTTT
Source organism: Thermobia domestica (assembly GCF_964235325.1). Taxonomy (NCBI): domain Eukaryota; kingdom Metazoa; phylum Arthropoda; class Insecta; order Zygentoma; family Lepismatidae; genus Thermobia; species Thermobia domestica. Next base: position 197,649,764 of record NC_137459.1, on the reverse strand, counting down.
CCCTTTCTTTCTTGGTTTCTAAATCTAACCAAGGATGTCGAAGCTCCCTGCCAAAATGTAAATAAAATGCAGAGTACCCAGTACTCGAACATTTCTTTGAATTCAGAGCGAATTCAATTAATTTCAACTCCTGATTCCAGTTCTCGTGCTTTGCATTATATATGCCTAAAAGACACTTAACGTCCTTTATTGCCTTTTCAGCCTTGTTAGCACGCGCCCTATATGAACTGATAAAACTGTATCTGGCCCCTAAGCTCTCCATGGCCCTTTTCCAAATTTCACTATTGAAAATACTGTGATTATCCGTCACTAACCGTTTGTAGGTTCCAAATTCTGAGAAAAAAGTCAGAATACATTCAACCATAATCTTTGCTGTAAGCCTTCGAAGAGGGAAAAGTTTCACCAACCTTGTGAAAGCATCTACCAATACTAAACAATATCGATACCCTCCTACTTTAGTTTTTGTGATAGGACCTAGATTGTCCGCATACAGGACTTCTCCGGGTGCTTTTACTAAGGAACTCTCCATATATCCGAACTTCGTATTTATATTTTCTTTAAAAATGCTACACGGGACGCAAGCCTTCGTGAAATCTTTAACATTCTTCTTCATTTCTTTCCAGAAAAAACGATTTCTGATTCTATCTAAGGTTTCTATGAAGGACGGATGCCCTGACTCTTTCTCAATATGGGCTGCTTTACAAACTGTGGCCCGCAGTTTATCTGGTACCCATATTACATCCTTTTCTTCCCCCTTAATTTTGACAGTCCTCATCAAAATATTTTCTTCATTAAAGAAGGTAACTCTATCGAGCTGTCTCAAAGTCTGTTTAAGTCGCCTGGAAAAATTTCTTTTCTCTCCGCATTTATAATCAATCAATTTACTAAGAAGCGTGTCAGCCCTTTGTAGTTGTCGCCATTTTTCGAAATCTTGTAAATCATAAGAATTTGGAAATTCCTCAACTTGTTCGACCTTACTTATAGCCAAAATATTAAAAGGTAACTCAGACATGAACTGTAACTTCTCCCTGTCTGAAATGTAGCACGACCTACCACTCAGAGGAAATTCATCGTTTCGCTTCCTCTTAAGTTCCTTCTTCAGAGTTTTTATCTCCTTAGTCCTCTGAACATCTATGAAAAATAAATCATTTGAAGGAAGATCCTGAATATCTATCAACTTCTGGCCCTCTACTTCTACCTTCAGAAAGCCCTTGTCACTTTCTGATTCAAGAGGAAGTAAATCATTTGCTTCAGCGGAACCCTCAAATTCTGGTCCTTCTGTATAATTTCCTTCTAACCTAGAAAGCATATCTACTGGCTGTTTCTTTCCCGGCAAGAATTTCAAAACCACAGGAAATCGAGAAATTCTCGCAGCCCAGCGACTTAACATCGGAGATATTTTACTCGACTTAAGAATAGTCAAAATCGGTTTGTGGTCAGTGTACACATACACGACAGGTGCATGCATCAAGAAAATTTCAAACTTCTCTAAAGCTAATACTATAGCCAAAAGTTCGAGATGTGTTGCGCTGTACTTCGCCTGTACCGGTGATAACTTCCTGGACCCATAGGCCACTACCCCCAATTTCCCCTGGTCATCTTTTTGACACAGAGTGTACCCCGACGCGATACTAGAGCCATCTACGAATATGTGGTACGGCTCCCCCATTTTAGGTAGGAGAAGCATGGGGTCTTCTGCTAGAGCCTCTTTTAATTTATTCAACGCTTCCTCATGAACTTGAGTCCATATAAACGGTTTATCTTTCTTCAAAAGATCTGTTATTGGCGCTAAAATTTCAGCAATCCCCTTAATCCGAAAATGAAAAAAATTAAAAAAGCCTAAAAGCGCTTGGACTTGTTTTACATTTCTTGGCCTCTGAAACTGTTTGGCCATTTTGATTTTTTCTTCAGTACAAGAAATATACCCAGGCCTAATACGGTGGCCAAGAAATTCAATGTCTTGAGCGAAAAATACCGCCTTATCAGGATTTAGTGTTAACCCAGCCTCTTTAATTCTCTTTAACGTCTCATCTAAAATTTCGAGAAGTTCTTCTTTTGTTTCTCCGCCACATAGGATGTCATCATAGTATACTATAACTTTAGTAAAATAAAGTTCCTTAAGCACCAATTGCATGAGCTTAGCCAGACTATGCGGAAGATCCTTGATTCCGTAGCAGCCTTTTGTGAACCTAAATAAGCCCTTATGCGTAATAAAGGTAGTAAATTCCTTACTCTGCTCATCAAACTCAATTTGTGAGAAAGCAAATATAATATCCAGTGATATAAAATAACGCTTATTTCCTAAATAAGAAAGAGCTTCTGTCATACTAGGAAGACTGTATTTTTGACCCTCAGTCATAGAATTCAAAACTCTCGAGTCCATTATTAGCTTATAATCCCCATTTTTCTTTTGATGTAAAATAGGAGCACTGATATATTTAGAATGAAGTGTTTTTTCAATGATCCCATCTTTTTCCATTTGGTCAAGAACTTCTTCCATTATCTTTCTATTCTCAAAAGAGAGCGGCCTCAATTTAGATGAAAATGGTTTTGGATTCCGAACATTTATGTTATGTTTTATTAGATGTGTAAGTCCCGGTTTATGGCTAAAAGCCTCTCTGTGTTTTTCCAAAATTCCTTTCAACCTCTCTTTTGTATCTTTATCAACAGCGACACGAGACAACATCTGTTCTATAACGGTGTCCTTTCCTTCTTGAATATACAAAGAGTCCTCCAAGTGCGACCTTTTTTCTTTCTTCTCAGAGTCAAAAACGCAAACAGGCTGTAAACCATCGTCAATATTCCAGCCATTCTGAGAAATATAAAGAACAATTTTACTTTTCTGGAGAAAATCCCTGCCCACAATCGCGTCTTTTATAAGTAGGGGGAGGAGATGGAACTTTTGTCTTATACGGATACCCCTAATAAAAACATCGACAATAGTGCTCTTATGAGAAATAGCTGTCCCCTGGGCTAGTGACAAAAACAAAGTGTCCTTTCTGAATTTGCAACCTTTGGCTTCCCACCTTTCTGCTTCCTTTTGCGACACACAGGAGAGGGAGCTCCCGCTATCCGCATAAAGATATGTTTCTCCCCCCAGAATAGTAGCCTTTATTAGTGGTTCCCTGGCCCCGGAGGTTTTGTCTTTGGCCGACGCGGCCGTAAAAAATGACCTGATCCGTTATTCCTTTTCTTTTCTTCCCAATCGGTCCTCAATTTCCTCTCTCTCTGTGGAGATTCTGCAACGCTACCAGACACCTTTTTCCCCCCTTCTTTCATTTCAGAAGAAAAGACTGAACCCATGTCTGGTGCTCGCATATTTGTCCTCTTATTGCACCTCCCTTTGTTAGTGTTATGTCTTTGTGGCTCAATAAAACCTGTTAGTTTCTCTTCATTCTGAAAACGCCAACCATTTTTACACATGTGTAATTCTATTTTGGCTTTCGTTAACAGATCATTTCCAACTATAACGGGAATGTTAGCCGACTCTAAAACATAAAATGGATGCGACAATTTCTTTTTCTTTATACAGAAAGTTGGAAAAACCAGCTTGTACGCGAAAACATGCCCTGAGGCCAACGAAATTTCCTGCTTTATTTTTTTACTTCGAGCGCCCTCTTTTTCCCATCTCCTAGCAGTGTTTCCATCTGTAATAGATATTTGGCTCCCAGAATCCAAGAAAAGTTCTGTTGGCTGCCTATAGAAATATCCAAATATATATGGCGGTGCATTTTTACTTGTCGCTAATTTCCTAACAAAAGTGGCTGCAGATACGTTCTCTTTTCCTGCATTTTTCTTCCACTTTTTAAACTTTTCGCAGACTGATTTTTTATGCCCGTCAGATTTGCAGAAAAAACATTTTATCGGCTGTTTTTCCTTAGTATTCTCGCCTACAACTTTATCTTGTCTCTTAAAAACAGCTGGGTTTAGAGCTTCTGCTCTAATTTCCGGCGCACTGTCTAAAACCGCCCCCTTTGTAGCAACTACAGCTAAGTCTGCCCTTTTCTGTTCAACCTCATGCGACTTTACATAATTCAATTCCTCTAATAAATATGACTGTATTTTTAAAGCATACGCTTCTAGCTGTTTCAGTCCCGAAAACTCTTTTTCATGTAAATAGACCTTATACTTTGGGTGTACCTTGGTCAAAATTTTCTTTACTTGTTCTACTTCCCGTGGAGGGTCAGGCAATCTCTTAAACAAAAGTGACATCTCCCTAACAAAACGCGCTAGAGGTTCACTTGGTTTCTGAATCCTACTCACTAACTGCGATTCAATCTCTTCCTTATAATTAAAACTGAAATATTCTTTAAGGAAGCTGTCTTTGAATTCCGCAAAATTTGCGAATGGCTTCTTGAACTGGAACCATTCCTTACTTTCTCGCTCTAAGACTTTTGGCACGACTCTTTCTAGAATAATCTCTAACGAGACTTGTTTATGCGCCGCAAAGTCTTCTAAACTAGACAAAAACTCAAATGGATCTTGCGACGGATCCCCAGAAAAATGAGAAAGCTGTAATTTCACCTCCTCAAAATCTTGTCTACACGAGCAACTAGCATTTTCACTTCTCCGTGCATTTTGTGTATCTTTCAAATTCCTAATAAAATCTAATAAAGACTCAGCGCTCAACTGTTCGGTTCCTTCCATTCCCAGAGCTTGTCTTAAAGCTTCTAATTCTATAGAATTGGACTCCATGTTTCTCAGTATCTTCCCTGATCTTAAATGCATATACTACTTAAAAGAAAAGTCTAATATCCTGGACAGCAGCCCCCAAAATTATGCGATGTGGTCTTTATAACACGTATATCATATAGTATGTTCCCTTTACTATCTTATACTACGCTTCAAAACCTGAAAATTAATTCCAGGTACACACACATAATATAAATAAATTTGCTTACTAATCGTCTAGGTAACTAGTAAACAATAAACTTAATATCAATACCCAAGGTTCAGGGAATTTTATATCAATCAGACTTTTCCAAGTAGACTAGTTTATTCAAAATTTCAAAAACAGAACAAAACAAAAAAAAAGTTCTCTGTGATTAATATCCCTTAATGAAAATGATTTCTCTAATCAAAAAAAATTCGTTCAGGTACACCTCTAGACCCAGAGGTCCCCACCTATTTAAAACCTTAAATAACAGTTCGCTCCAAATACGAAGCTTCCTCTAAAGTTTGTCTAAAGTTCCTTAAGAGAGGTTCTGAACATGCGTCCTCGTACAAGCCATCATGAACCTCACATACTCTAAAGACAGACCCAACATTCTGAGAACTGTCTGGCCTAAGTCCCTAATTCAGGAATCGCCCTTTATTGGACAACCCTTAAGGAAATCAGCTAGCTAACAGACTTTTAAAAAGGTAAAGGGAAATGGGAAATTCCTTCATTTAGGAATAAAGCACCTTCTCTCAGGCTCGGTAGTAGGAATAAAATCAAACAAACAACAGCCTACCATCCCCTTATGTGAGGAATCAGCTGTGAAAATTCTAATCGGTTAATCAAAAACAACTAACCGAGAAAAAAAAGTATATATTACTCATCCGGCTCGGTTGCCATAGCAACAGCCTTCCCTAAAATCAAATAAAGAAAATTTCTGAAAACATACAGCGTTCGGAAGGAACGTTGTAACAATAGATCTAAAAATCCCTACTACAATTCATTTCTTAAAATATTCCTAACCGGGAATCGAACCTATCCTTAGACCTTACCCATGGACATACAACCAGAACTCAAATATTCTGAATTGTATTCCGCTTAACAATTCTAAAGGTTGACCCTATACACAGCCATCTCTTTCGGCTGTACCCCTGCTCTGACTTAAAAAGAAAAGTCGCGAAGCAAAAGAGACCCAAGGAGCACGAAAGCTCCTCCCGCTAAAAAATCCGTCTCGATTCTATCAAAAGAATCCAAAATCTGCCTCCTCGCTGCCATTCCCTTCTTACTTATATACGATTTAACAGCTTTCCCCCTCTCCGCTACGACGAGAAGAAACTGTCACTGAGCTTAACAGTGTTTCCAAATGAGCTAGCTAGCTACTAAACTTTTGCCTTACTTGGAATTATTATTTTTTTTTAAACTGAAAAGAATAACTTTTAAAGATTAACATATACATATATATATATACATACATTAAACAATACATATTGTACACATGAATATATAAATTTATATAAAGATTAATAGACAAAATACCAACTATAATAATTTTACCAGCGCTGGTTTTTAACCTAATTATATATGCATTAATAAACAAGAAATAATATAAATATTAGATTTCCTTTAAATATATGCATATATGTACAACTAGCAATGGGCCTGAAAGTGCTCATTGCAAACAAGAACAAGTTATCGAGCTGCCTTGTAACTCATGTTCAAAATATTATTTCCTCCTTTACTACTACTGAAGTTTTGGTCCCAGTTTAAGGCTGTTTGCTGTGAAATTTAATAAAAGACTATAAGACTTCTGTTGCCAGTTGCCCCTACATATCTATGCGGGACATTTTTCTCATCTCGGACATATGCAGAAACATACTTAACGTAAAGCCAGATCTCCGTCTGAAATTATCCAGTTTTGATTCGACATAGGGAAGTTGACGACTGAAAAGCGGCATTACCCATCACATTAAGTGGACAGTTAATTTATATCATTCGGTCCACTGTAACTGATATTATAATAGCAATTTATAACATTATATTAACTTCAATTGCATTGTCCTAAATAAGATATTTAATGTTGTAAAACTGTAATTAATCCTTTATCTTTATGAGATGTAAAATATATATTTTAAAAATCACTTTTGATTTCATGCACTGTTCAAAATAATGTCTTAAATTTGAGAAACTGTTTCTTATCTGTATACCGAGATAATATTTTCTTAGAAACGAGAAGTAGCAATTCTCATTCTTAAAGAAAGCAACAGTGTGGTGTCTCATTCTGCTTTGTACAACTTCCTCTACTTTTCTTCACTTCTCATTAATGAAAAATTCAAACTCTTGTTTCTAACAAAAGATGTTTTCGGTGCACAGATAAGAAACGGTTTCTCAGATTTAAGAATGTATTTTTAACAGTGTGAGGTCCGTGGAGAATTAGCAGTTGCTGCAAGGGGTCCATGACATTAGAATGATTGGGGAACGCTGATCTAGGAGAATGATTGATCTACTTGTATTTACGTCGTTTATTAGCAGCGAGTCTATATAGGACAAGGCTTACAGCTTAAAGTGGGATTTGAACCACTCTCGTGCGTTCAATATTCTTCCATTGGGAATTTAACTCGGAACTTGATGCACCAAAATTATTTAAGTTAGTCACTAGACCAGCGGGGAGAACCACTAGAGATATGGTGATATATATATATATATATATATATATATATATATATATATATATATATACAGAGACTCACTTTAATATTCGGCCACCCCATACTATTGTCATATATGTCAAAGGACGCATTAATGTAAATACATAGGAATTTGTAAGCGATGACAGGGAACAAGTGTCATGTCTCGTGTACTACTTCGTAATGTGTTAAAGTTGTAAATGCAAACTATGCCTAACTAACTTCTATGTTTCTACAAACTGCCTTCATATCATGCCACTTTAATGTTCGGCCACTAAAATGACTTAATAATCTTACTGCTGTATCTCCAGTTTACAGAACAATATGATTGGGGGAAGGAACGTGGTATGTGTAAATAATTCCTCGTCTTCGTGTTAGAAAGTGTGAGTGGGTATTGGCTTTGCAGTATAACACTTCCAATGGGGCAAAAAAAAAAGTTGTAACACAACGTTTGAGCAGCGCCAGCTGGTCATTTTTCGTCATAAAAGGGGGATTCCAATATATATATATTATCCGTCTCTTGAATATACCACGATGTACAGTCGGTGACATCTTGCGACGTTATAAGGATGAAGACAGGATAGAATCCGTGAAGCAGGAGGGTTGCCCTAGCAAGCTAAATGAACGAGACAAACGTGTGATTGTGAGAAAAGTTAAGAAAAACCCAAAATTAAGTGCCCCGAAGATTGCAGCGGAATTGTTATAAGGGTGTAGAAAGGATGTACACCCAGAGATTGTTCGGAAAGTACTGAGAAACGAAGGATACCACGGAAAGGTAGCTAGAAAGAAACCATTTGTCAACGAAGTGAGCAGTAAGAAACGGCTTCAGTTCGCTAAAATCTACGTGCGAAAGGAACCAGGATGATTGAAAGATGTTATTTTTGCTGAGGAAAGCAAACTCGACATTTTTAAGTCAGATAGCAGGGTTCTAGTGTGGCGAAAGGCTAATGAAAAACTAAGGAAACTGAATTTACTACCAACAGTCAAATATGGTGGTGGTAACAATGTTTTGGGGGTGCATATTTGCTGTCGGTGTGGATGAACTCAGGTTTATAAATGCTAAAATGACAAAAGAACAATACCTGAGCATTCTAAAAGAGACTTTACACAAGAGTGGGGACAAGTTTGGAATCTGCGAGATTTTATCACGACAACGACCCAAAACATAAGGCGTATGTTGTACGTGAATGGCTTCTGTACAACTGCTCCAAAGTTATCGAAACTCCATCATAAAGTCCGGACCTCAATCCCATTGAAAATTTGAGGGATGAACTCGACGCTAGAGTTCGGAATGTGGCGGTAACATCAAAGGAGGAACTTGAAAGAAGGTTAACAGAAGAATGGGCCAATATTGCTCCTGAATATACCGCAAAAATAACTGGAAATATGCAAAATTACTTGACGGAGGTGATACTCAATAATGGGTATCCAACCAGGTATTAAAACATTTTTCTTGCATCGTAGAAGGCTACAAGAAAGTTCCACATTACGTGGTGGCCGAATATTAAAGTGATTATAATTTTTGTGTTTGAGAAAAAATATTCTGATTTTTGTACGTTAGAGTTAAAATTTTATGGTTCAATTTTTGAAAAAGTAGCAGAAAATATAGAGGTTTCACATAGCATAAACAATATTATCACTCTACTTTACTGTAGTTCATAATAGAAGATAAAACGCTAATACAATATGGTGGCCGAATATTAAAGTGAGTCTCTGTATATATATATATAGGGGTGGACAAAAAATCTAAAACGTTTGCAAAAGTACGAAAATCATATTTAGTATGGTGTGAGGCCTCCTTTGCGTCCAAAACAATTTGTATCCGACGTGAAATGGACGTGTACAGCTCCTGAATCGTGGTGTGTGGAATTTTGTACCATTGTTCCTCCAAAACAAGCTCCAGTTCCTTAAGGGATGCTCGTGGAGGGTAATGAGACCAAACACGCCTTTCTAACTCAGACCACAATGGCTCAATGATGTTAAGATCTGGTGATTGCGGGACCCAGGGGAGGTGTGATAGCTTCTGGTCATGCTCCTTAAACCATGATTTCACAGTTTTTGCAGCATGACAGGGTGCCAAATAATCTTGGTAGATGCCATCACCATCAGGGAACAATATTTGGACAAGGGTAGAACCTGGTACCCCAAAATGGCCTCATACACCTTAGCATTCATCATTCCATGCAGGGCTATGATGGGACCCGCAGAAAACCACGATATCACTGCCCATACTGTAACAGAACCACCCCCATGCTTTACAGTTGGGAGCAGACAGTCTGTATCATAGGCTGCGACGGTGTTCTCCATACATAAACACGACCTGTTTGTTGGAAACAAGGTGAAGGTCGATTCATTGGACCACATTACGTGTTTCCACTGCTCATGAGTCCACGCCTTGTGGTCCTTGCACCACTGGATACGCTCTTAGCATTTACTGCTGTGACCAGGGGTTTGGTAATAGCGGCCCTGCCATAAATTTTCATTTTATGAAGTTCCCATCGCACTGTTTTCGATGAAACCAGATTCTGTAGGCCGGAATTTAGTTCAGTCGTAATTTTCATTGCAGTGGTCTTCTTTTTAGCTGCTACAATCCGTTTTAATGCCCTCCGGTCCCAATCTGACAAGATTGTCTTTCGAAAACTGTTGTGTTTTGCAGACGTCGTTTGCCCATGAATTGTGTATGCCCTCGTGACATTGGACACAGTGCCTTTCGATACCCAAAAATGTTCGCCACTGTTGCCACTGAAGCTCCAACAAGACGGGCACAAACGACCATGTCTGTGGAAGTCTGTCAGATCCCCCATTTTACTTCACCACTTTCACACCGCGACACTCACAGGTGAACTGGTTACTGCTGACGGAAGAGGGAATTCCACATGACACACTGGAAACAAAAAACGATCGGCAACCTCATTACGTGTTGTACAGTTTGCGGCATAGAAATTGTTACAATAATTCTAATTCGAAATTAATAACAAACTCTTGCCCCGTTTTCTTATGCATCCAGAGATACATATCTCAATCTATTAGTTGCTTCTAGTATTCGATATAACACCTCCCCTTCCTCCACCTCTCCTTGTCTAAAGCAGTGGATGTGTCGTAGTACATATTTTCCATTCAGCTGAAAAAGAAACATAAATCAAGTTTACAACGTCATACATTTAAAACAGTCTTTTCCATTCGTTTGTTCTGAAATATTTTTAAGAGCCTAAATTTAAAAAAAAGTCACACAATGTACCCAGAGCTTCATGAAGACCTTTGGTTTCATTCTTTCCCTTCTTTAAAGACTGCAAGCTAATAAGATGGTCCCTATGAAATCTATGAAATTGCCAATATCGGCAGTAGGTTTTGTGCTTCCTAAAGTCTGTAATGCACGCAAGAGCTCTAAAAAATCTACTGACAGAAATGAGCGTTATTCAATGACTCATTTTATTTTTTTTCAGTAATTGCAAGAAAATGTTCCAAGGGGTCATTTGGGGAGACAGGAGGGTGTAAATCCCCCTCCCTTGAGCTTCATAAATACGTATTGTTTGATCCAATGTATAGTAATACACTAATAAAAAAGTGAAAATATTATGTCGGCGGAGGATCTCCCCCCCCCCGAATAAAATCTAAAAGACACTGCTTTTAGCAAAAAAAAAAAAAAAAAAAACTATAGAGTTAAAATAGCACATTGCTAGAGAGCTTACATTTGGTTTCAAGAGTCGAAGATTTGATCTCAAGCCATATGTGTTCCTGGGCGACATTGAGAGAGAGAAAGAGAGAGATTCAAGTATGGAGACAGAGAGGGATGCTTAATATAACAAATTTGGAATCGGGGAATAATGATCGGACTGCATTCATATTATGACGAAAATTGTGATTTTGTGATACAGAAGAAGGGAAGGTTTCGAACTGCAAAAATCACATTAGGCAGTTGTCGAATTAAGGTGGAGAACTCTTTTTAGAGCATCAGATGATTACGAAGGCAGAGAAAGATCTTGAGAACTGAGGAATTAAGAATTTAAAAAATCTAAAACTTCCGAGACGGGTTTCGAACCACGAACCTTGTAGTTATCGAAACATGACTTTATCCATTCTGCTACGGAGAACTCTATGTACTCGTTTACATACGTTTCCATTAGCTACGTTGAAAGTTAACTTAATGGGATATTCCAAAAGTTGAATCGGTGGATGCGCCGTTCAGATAGGGCGTAAACCTTTTGTAACTTAGTTACAATGTATCGTGGCGGATATAAATAATTGACCAGGTGATGGCAACTGCTTTGAAACAAATGCAGAGTATGAGAATTAAATCAGTCGTATCTGTGGTTTCGAGGGGAGAAGAAACAAACTTGTAAACCAAAGGTTTAGGAACAACTCAAGTTATTAATATAAACTTTACCGAAGATTATTCACTTATATAATCATAAAAGGAATACGTAAGACGTTTTGAACCAAAGAAATACAACTTTGCAAGCGGAGGCAAAGAAACCTAACGTAACAAGACTGAGTGTGCAGTGATCGTGGTTCAGTGGTCAAGCCCGTTGGATCAGTATTCTGGAGGTTCGTGGTTCGAATTCACGTCGGGCACGTTTTTTAATTTAGAATTTTTGATGGCGATTGATCGACGATGACACACGTTTTATTATATTCAGATATTTGAATGCTCGGATGTTTCAATACTTGAACTATCAAATCTTCATGAATAATAATAGTAATAATAATAATTATTATTATCTCCTAGAAGATTAAAAGCTAGGAGCTAATTATCGCTCAGTTCATACAATTACAAACAGAAACGTGATATTTGACAAGAATATTTTGGTTTTGTTTAATGTTGCCCACGAGAAGAGGACTTATTCATCTCGTTTCTAAAACCAACAAAAAATGAGAATTAACATTTTATATTCGAGACGGGACAAGGCTAACTCAAATTATCACCTCGCTTTGTAGATGAGAATCGAGACGAGACGAAAAGTATTGTAAACATTTCTTGTCTTGTCTCGATTCTCGAAATAGTGAATGCCCATTTTTTAAGTAATATTTGCTCTGTAGACTGAATCTTATAGGCTTTTTGTTACTTTCTATTTCAGAGCTCATTGAACTGTGGTCTGTGTAGGTATTTTTGTAGCAAAGCTTTTATAATTACCTCTGTATATCCTAAACATTAGTTTATTATATGCCTTACGGTTGAGTGATATTCAGTTATTTTTATTACAATTATTTTCCTTAAACATACAGTAAAATACTTTCTACATGAAACTTTAGTGGAAAGCTTTTGTTTAAAATGTGTGTAGTTGCAGAGGTGTGTCTTGAAGGTACTGAACCCCCTGTCCGAAATCCCTACGTTTAAGTAAGTTTTGCCTAATTATTATTATTATTATTATTATTATTATTATTATTATTATTATTATTATTATTATTATTATTATTATTATTATTATTATTATTATTATTATTACTGAAGTGTTGTTATTTAATGGTTCACCCTTTTCCACCCAGCTCCCGCCTAGTGGGCGTTGTGCTGAACAAGCACTCTGTGTGTAGGTTTTCTCCGTATTCCGCTTTGTCCCACTTTCTTTATTCCAATATTTCTTTCATTCTTATCATCGACGTCTTCTGTAGCTTAGCCGTAGCCATTACATAAAAACAAATTTTCTTACGGGTCTTTTGAGGTCTGTATCCCTACTTTCTACATGGAATTTACCTCGAAACTTTCCGTTTTAACATTTAGCTAGTTGTAGGGACGTATGCAGAGGGTATGTCCTGATGGTTCTGACACTTCTCTCCAATCCCGGTTATATTGTAACTTCTGCCTAACGCTACGGGCGATTTTACAGATTTTAATACAATGTGTGCTAACCCAGAATTTGTCTTCTATATTATTATTATTATTATTATTATTATTATTATTATTATTATTATTATTATTATTATTATTATTATTATTATTACTGTATATTTGAGACCTCAATATTACGTCCTATTCCAATGCAAGTTAGCATATTCAAGTTAAGAAAAATAAAAAGAAATTTTTTGGATCCTCTATAAGGATGAATTGCCTCATAAGAGATACTTTGGAAAGAAAAGTGGGGAAAAAAGAAGCTGTCAGCTACTGGACAATATGAAAATTGAACCTTCGGATGTCTTAACATAAACTAAGTAGGATTTGTCTTCATCACGATACATAGTAACACCCTTTCTTTGGGTAAAAGACATTGGTTTATGTATGCGTGATATTGATATTTTAACAAAATATAGAAACAAATATAAAAAAGAATAGTTCCTATTTACCAATTTTTGTTGAACGAATATATGGAACGTGTTGAAAATGGCGAACGAAAATATTATTATTATTTCTAGTTGGAGTGGAAGAACTTAATAAAAATTCCATAATGACGTTTTAGACAAATTTATGACTCATACTAGGCCTGAAGAATGACCCGTTTGTATTCATGAATTGTTTGCGAAATACACGAAATTTTCAGAGTAGGAATCGAGATTCTGGACTGTGACGTCATGTTAGTTTTTCCCCTGTGGAGGAAGTCTTTTCAACTCTAACTTGTAAGAACGAGAGAAATTGACTTTTTTCATGTTATTATACTTCAGAAATATCTAAATTCTAAATTATAAAAATATTCTGAATATCTTCGGAGGGACGAGAACCGCGGACCTCTCACTCACGAAACGAATGCTCAAGCCACTACCCTAAGATCGCTCTTTTAAGTAAAAGTCAAGAAACACTCGTCTATGTAGCAAATTGCAAACGTTTACGATTCAAATATTGTGTTAATGATGAATCACTGATTTCGGTCATGTTAAAATACTATAGTCCAGAGAATTCAAGTTTAAATTTAAAAAAGACCAAATGTATCTCCATAACTTATCTCTATTATATTCGGTTATTCTCGTTTTACAGGTATTTCCAGTAACCTTGAACGACAGGGACACGAACACATATACATCGAGGAGATTTAATATTTCAAAGGCTCTCCCACAGGGATCGAAACTGAGACCCCGCCTACTGAACTATCTGATGGGTGGGGTGCCTGGTTCGTTCCCAAGGCAAATAAGCTTGAGACGGACAACATCGTATTCGTGGGTTCTCTGGAAACTCCCACTTTCACATTCCACCATTTCGACCATTATAATTCACTTGCTTCAATCATAGTCTTCCTCAACTTAACAGGCATAATCGTTGGACATTAAACGTAAAGACTTCATTTTCAAGTTGTTAGCCCAAACCAATCCGTATCGAAAAACAGTTGTATTTTGTATTTTCTATTGCTCATTAACGTTTTTACACAAAAAATATGTAGAAAAAAAACATGGGAAATCATTTCCATTCAAAAGTGAAACAGCAGACTCATAATACCTTAACCTAAAGCGACAGTGGCGGCGATTGGACGTTAAAAGTGGAGGGGCAAAACATGATCTGAATATTTTTTATATCAATAGTAGTTTCCCTGGTTGTTTCTAACACTTTGTTTAACGAAAGGTTATATAACTAATAGGATACTATCTTTTTCAGTTAAAATACCGTATATCGTATTTCATATTTTATTAAGTAAATTTACAAGAAGAACGCGAGTAGGTCGGTAGTAGCCCTTTGTACTCGTAAACAACGAAGGTGTAAGAAGAGATTTGATTCCTTGCTCATGAACATCTTAAAATTCTGTCTGGGAAATTGTGTGATCAGATTATTTAATAACAAATTTGCAAAACAAATAGATGGAGAGGATAATATTAAACATAGTAATGAATAATGAGGCTTGTTTTGCAAGTTATATTGAAACTGGGGATTAATGAAACAGCTTATATTTTTAATACCACACATGCTATTAAATGTATGTTATTACTTTTAGAAAGACAGTAAATACTACAAACATTTGCTACGACATTTAAAGCAATATTTGCTTTTACAGCTTTCCAAAACATGTTCGTTGCCATTAGGTGCAGTTTTCACTTTCTTGGAACACATCAAACCACAACAATACTTAGAATCACTCCACGCTCCAGTTGTACAAAATAATCCAAACACCTAGAATTATGTTGAATTCATAAATTTAATTGTATATACACTCGTACAACCCTAAATACATCACTTCAGTTGTGTATTACACTGCAAAACAATGGAAAAAGGTAGAAGTTATTTCTTATTACTCTCTTTTTAAACAATATTCTTTACTTTAGAAAGAAGAAAAGACATTTTAGGAACTTTCAGTTTTTGTGCAATTAAAGAATAAATTGTGAAACTTTTTTTTGAAGTATTCTTTCAATCAGTTTCAAAGCGGCTGACTAACATATCAAGCCCTTGTAAGAAAAAAAGAAAGTACGCTGGAATTGTTGGGCTCCAATGGGTTAATTTTTGGACCATTTTCCGTGGCAGTTAAAATGCAATTCCTATAGTTTTCTTAACTCCACGGGAAAACAACCAATACTTACTTACGCAAGACAAATATTATATGGCTCCATTTTTTCTACAAACCAGTTATACACACAAAACTTTACATTTCCAAATGAAACTATATACATTAATGGATTACTTCAAAAAAGTGGGGGGAAACTGCCCCCCTTTGCCCCCCTAATCGCCGCCCATGTAAAACGAAACCATTACATTTCGTTTGGAACTTTTCCAAAATATATACGGATATTCTGAAAAGTTGCAATATAGTGTCTACTTTCAAACAAAACTGAACCAAATTACGGTTCGTTTTCTGAAATAAACGGACACATGCTGTTTCAAGTTTAAACCGAATCCCAACCAGTTGACTCAGAGATGGCGTGGGTCAGTGAAACCTTGACCCACAATCCACTGACCCAGCACCCACCGTGACCCACGACCGACCACCCACCGTGACCCAGTCTGACCCATGACACACCGTGACCCACTATGGCCCACCACCCACTATGACGCACTTCGACCCACCATCCACCATGAACCACTCACTCACCAAAACACATCGTCATAAGCTCTGACATGATCCACGGCCTCTCTACCGACTAAAGAATTTACACGTGTAATACAATCAGGTTGTGAAATTCTAACTAATCGGAGTTTGATTCTACCGTCAATCGCTCAAGCACCGCTCTTACAATAACGATGGATCTGACCTTTACGATATAAAATGATAAAGTGTTTGTCATGGGTAAAATTACGAAGAATTTCAATTAAATTATCATGGTCTAATTATTTCCTTGTTGAATTATCGATACTTTTAAGTGGGAAAACGGATGAAAATTTTAAGTCGCAATTCAAGGTCAGCAAACCAACGTACAGAAGCTTATATTACAAATTTTATGTCTATTTTTCTCACAATAATAATAATAATTATAGTTATAATAATAATAATAATAATAATAATAATAATAATAATATAGAAGACAAATTCTGTGTTAGCACACATTGTATTAAAATTTGTAAAATCGCCCGTAGCGTTAGGCAGAAGTTACAATATAGCCGGGATTGGAGAGAAGTGTCAGGACCATCAGGACATACCCTCTCCATACGTCCATACAACTAGCTAAATGTTATAACGGAAAGTTTCGAGGTAAATTTCATGTAGAAAGTAGGGATACAGAACTCACAAGACCCGTAGGAAAATTTGTTTTTAAATAATGGTTATGCCGGCTAAGCTACAGAAGACGTCGATGATGAAAATGAAAGAAATATTGGAATAAAGAAAGTGGGAGGAAGCGGAACCTGGAGAAAACATACACAGTGTGTTTGTTCAGCATAATGCCCACTAGACGGGAGCTGGGCGGAAGAGGGTGAACCATTAAATTAACAACACTTGAGTAATAATAATAATAATAATAATAATAATAATAATAATAATAATAATAATAATAATAATAATAATAATAATAATAATAATAATAATAATAATAAAATTAGGCAAAACTTACTTAAACGTAGGGATTTCGGACAGGGAGTTCAGTACCTTCAAGACACACCTCTGCAACTACACACACTTTAAACAAAAACTTTCCACTAAAGTTTCATGTAGAAAGTATTTTACTGTATGTTTAAGGAAAATAATTGTAATAAAAATAACTGAATATCACTCAACCGTAAGGCATATAATAAACTAATGTTTAGGATATACAGAGGTAATTATAAAAGCTTTGCTACAAAAATACCTACACAGACCATAGTTCAATGAGCTCTGAAATAGAAAGTAACAAAAAGCCTATAAGATTCAGTCTAAAGAGCAATGGTTACTTAGAGAATGGGCATACACTATTTCGAGAATTGAGACAAGACAAGAAATGTTTACAATACTTTTCGTCTCGTCTCGATTCTCATCTACAAAGCGAGGCGATAATTTGAGTTAGCCTTGTCCCGTCTCGAATATAAAATGTTAATTCTCATTTTTTGTTGGTTTTAGAAACGAGATGAATAAGTCCTCTTCTCGTGGGCAACATTAAACAAAACCAAAATATTCTTGTCAAATATCACGTTTCTGTTTGTAATTGTATGAACTGAGCGATAATTAGCTCCTAGCTTTTAATCTTCTAGGAGATAATAATAATTATTATTATTACTATTATTATTCATGAAGATTTGATAGTTCAAGTATTGAAACATCCGAGTATTCAACTATCTGAATATAATAAAACGTGTGTCATCGTCGATCAATCGCCATCAAAAATTCTAAATTAAAAAACGTGCCCGACGTGAATTCGAACCACGAACCTCCAGAATACTGATCCAACGGGCTTGACCACTGAACCACGATCACTGCACACTCAGTCTTGTTACGTTAGTGCTAATTTTTATCAGAAATATCCTATATTAAAAGTCCAAACCGTATCATAATGAAAAGTTACAAATGTTCAAATGGAAAATTGGATGTTCCTTATAGATGGAGCAGACCTTGCATGTTTCAAATTTCAACGTGAATAAATCACATTGAATTATAGAATGGAAACAAATTTGTGTCGAATTAGTATAAATAAAATTTTGTTTTCAAATAACAAAAAAGGTTACTATTTTCTAGTCTTTTCTGAAGAGTTATCTGTTCCGAACATCCAGCATCACTTTCATCTCTTGCGGATATAACGTTGTAATTTGAACCTATAGAATGAACACGCTAGAGCTCAAACGGATCATAGTGTCAGTCGGATGATGTTGGTTATCTTATGGACCACCACTGGGTCGAGGACTAAAACCCGTAGTGACCCGGTAATTTGACTGAGACTCGGTAACCCAGATGATAGAAAACATATTTTGCTTATTCCTTTGCGTTTAAACAGTATTTCTTTGAGACATGACCAGGACTGGAGATGTTATGTCCAGAGCATTAAAAAGTCGACGCTGAAGTTGCCAGTTAAATACATTCTCCAGACCAGGTCTATCGGTCTCTTGCTCCATTTTAACTTTGGAACACGCACACGTACATAAAGTGCGTGTGTAAGTGAGAGAGAGGGGGAGAAGTGGAAGATGCAACGACAGGATAGGGAAACGTCAAGAAAGAGAGATAGAGACAGAGAGAGAGGGACGAATATAAATATGAAACAAACTTATCATTACAGTGTATGATAAAGAACACACACACTGTTTATTTGAATTCTCGCCAGTGATGCTTTGTAAGTTCTCCAACAGAAGATAAATCTCTGTTTGCAGCCATTATTTTATGCGAGAAAGTTATACTACCTGACGGGGAATCGAACACACATTTTCCGCTTGGAAGTGTGGTACGTTACCACTACACTACCGATTGCTTTACCCAAACTTCGTTCAACAAATGCTGTAATAATTCTCTCTGAGAATGGTAACACGAAAAGTGTTTACTGCAGATCAATGAAGTGTTTCGAATATCGTGGTAAATCCCTTGCTCTTTCCCAACCAACATTCATAAATCGTCTCTATCATGACAAAGGTGTTTGCTTCCACATTCTCAAGCATTGCACGTCCAATATGAGAAATCAATTCTTCACTATCACTTTGTAAAAAATGCAACTTGGACGTGAACTGGATTTGAACCTATGCTGGACAGTTTTATTAATTATAATTCCATTATGTTACCGCTACACTATCACGCCACCTGAAACTAGAACCCAAATATTACTTACTTTAGCCTTGATCACTGGAACGATCAAGCTTCTTCCTGTGAGGTTATTTGCACCGAAGTGCACAACGAAATTGATTTATTCGACGATCTAGAGAGAAATTAGGGCTCACTAATAAAGGAAACCACATTCAATCCAGGAAAAAATACAGAAATAAAAACATATTATGCAGTAATTTCATCGTGCAAATTCAAAAATACGCGAATAATAATAATAATAATAATAATAATAATAATAATAATAATAATAATAATAATAATAATAATAATAATAATTACTAGCATCAAATGGCCGCTTTGCTGGGCTAAATTGAGAAAAAATAATAATATGCTCCCGTATTCGGTCACCTTTTACTATAACTAAAGCGCTCTTAGATATCGGTCGTTGTGGATGAGTTTTACATATCCCCTCCCCTTCCCATGTTGCGGAGCATGGCATCTTCAGTGTCATTGTTCATCTCAGCCACCCGGAAAACTATGAATTCCACAATGATATTGGTTATTTTGATCATTTTTATATGTCTCCCCCTCCTCCATGTTGCGGGCCTAATTTGGATTTAAACGGCATCAGGTGTGTCACTGTTCATCTCAGTGACTCCAAAAATTATAGATTCGATACCAATATCGATCATTTTTCGTTCTCTTTTAAATGTTGCTTTCCTTTCCCCTTCCTTTAGTTATAGCATCAAAATGATATGAGGAAAACCATCTCGGGTTCGAACTTCATCTAGGTTGAAAATTTTATCGAGATTGGTATGGTCGTTCAAAACTTAATAAATTTTATTTATGTTTATATATCTCCCTTGCCCATTCCCTTTCTCTAAGTTCTAACGTCAAAGTGAAATAATAAAAACCATATTAGGCCCGAACCTCATCTATGTTAAAAATTTGATCGAGATAGGTCGCGTGGTTCAAGAGTTATTAAGTTTTATTTATTTTTATATATCTTTCCCCTCCCCTCCACTCCCCTAAGTTTTACCGTCAAAGTGATATGATGAAATCCACTCCAGGCTCGAACTTCATCCTTGTTGAAAATTTGATGAAGATCTGTCCGGTGGTTGAAGATTCATTAAGTCATTAACATTGTCACATTTATTTTTATTTACATCGATTTTTGTATATCTCCCCGTCCTTCCCCTTCTCTACATTCCACTATCAAAGTGAAATGATTAAAACCATTCCACTGCACAAACGTAATCTATGTTGAAAATTTCATCCTGATTGGTCGTTTGATTCAAGACTTATTAAGTTTTCTTTATTTTTTATATTTTACCATCCTCCCCCTCCCCTAAGTAACACCATCAAAACGAATAGGTAAAAATACTCCCAGGTCCGAACATTATCAAGGGTGAGTACTTGATTGAGATCGGTCGGGTGGTTCAAGAGACTATAAGTCACAGTCACTTTCAATTTTATAAGATAGGTTATTACTATTATTATTATTATTATTATTATTATCATTATTATTATTATTATCATTATTCGCGTACTTTTTGAATTTGCACGGCAAAATTATTGCATAATATGTTTTTATTTCTGTATTTTTTCCTGGATTGAATGTGATTTCCTTTATTAGTGGGCACTAATTTCTCTCTAGATCGTCGAGTAAATGAATTTCGTTGTGCACTTAGGTGCAAATAACCTTACAGGAAGAAGCTTGATCGTTCCAATGATCAAGGCTAATGTACACAAAACAGGTGATCGTAGATTA
This sequence comes from Thermobia domestica, assembly GCF_964235325.1. Lineage (NCBI taxonomy): Eukaryota > Metazoa > Arthropoda > Insecta > Zygentoma > Lepismatidae > Thermobia > Thermobia domestica. The sequence goes on along the minus strand of NC_137459.1, from coordinate 197,628,656 downwards.
TATATATATATATATATATATATATATATATATATATATATATATATATATATATATATATATAGGCCAATAACATTGGTTAATGCATTTTGCAAGATTTTTGAAATTATAATACACAAATATTCATATTTTAATGTAAAAAAAAATAAATTCAGTGAATCTCAGCACTGGATTTTATAAAGTGAAATCGATTGTAACAAATCTGGTACATTTTACTGATTTTACACATTTAGGACTTAAGAATAGGTTACAAGTAGAAACTATATATATTGTAAGGATCCCCACATCATAACAGAAGCACATGTCAATACATGTGTTATTGATTACAAACAATGAAGCAGACGAGAAGACAACACGGGATAAAAAGAAAAACGGTCAGTACCCTCCCAATGAAATTTTCGGATAATAACCGTTTCTGCGAGTACGCATAAGTTATAGATGGTCATGCATGGGTCCTATTCGATGGGTGAGGGGGGCGCCACTAGGAATTTTGCCTACGGGCGCCAAAGAGTATTGTTACGCCGTTGCATACAGGGCAGCGTATCGACACGGGTGAAGATAGCTTGAAAGAAACCATCTAACTACAATTTGGTGAACATTTATTACATCTACTGAGAAATTAACACAGAATTTTAACATGCGATAAGTATACATATAAATATATCAATCCACATATGAAGTTGAACATTAGCAATCTAATAGAATATATATATATATATATATATATATATATATATATATATATATATATATATATATATATATATATATATATATATATATATAATGAATTAACTGCTGGTAAAATTTATACAAGTCCGTAAATATCGTTACATTTGACAATATTTTGAGTAAAAAGAAAAAGAAACTTGAAATGAAAAATCTTTGAGTTTTACGTCCCTCGATTATGCCGGTTAGGCTAAAGGAGACGGTGATGATAAGTAATGAATGAAATAGTGGAATGAAGAAAGTGGGAGGAAACGGGAGAGCCCCGAGGAAACACCCGCACACGGTGTTTGTCCACCACAAAGTTCACTTGGCGGGGGCTGGGATCGAACCCGGGACTCCAAACACCAGAAGTGAACGCTCTACCACTGAGCCACCGTGGCCCCAAACTTGAAATGGGTTTTATAATGAGTCCTTTTCTCATATATGAAGAATTGTAATTAATTCTACGAGTCCTGTCTCGTACAGTAGAAACCCTTATGGAAGCAATAGTACAATCAAAATTCAAATTTCCGTAAAGATAATGGTCCGGCAGGCAATGATTCAGGATGGGACTCTTGGGAAACTATGTTTGTGACCAACGGAACTCTGAAAAGTGAAAAATGTTTCACAGTGTCTGCGGAAAATTATTTTGCTAAGGCCACGAAGTTACACATTACTCTTTATATTTATTTTAGCCCGACTAGGCATAATCGCATTGTGCAGACAGTACTATCCAGTTTTTGGACAATAGTCACATCCTATATGTTGCGTGTATGGACAATCAAACGTCAGTGCCATAGTGCAGATCAATCGAGCGGTTCTGGGTTAGGGTAAGAGGAATATGGTTGCTTTAAAAACTCCTTTGAACGAACATCACGGAGTTTAAGCCATTTGGATCCAAATTTCGAAGCAGATGGCAGCAAACCTCGGAAAAACATTCTTTGCCTTTGACAACTTCAAGAGGAAATTGCGCTATGCTGGACAAGAAGGCCCGTATGCTTATGAAGAGGTTCCAATTTGTATACATATAATATAGTTTATGAAATATAGAGCTTTGGTTTCGGAATCATGTCCTATTTTCTCCCATTCTTTGTTTTGTGTAAAAAAACCTGAATCATAGTTTACTATCCATGCAGCTTCAATTTACGTTTGTTGATATGGTGTTAAAGAAGATTACTTTCAAATTTATTGTATAGGCCTATGTGCAATTTTCCACGTTGATTGGTAAAAACGGAATTTATATATAAAAAGTGGAGTGGAAGTCTGATGAAGACAGTTATTGTGTCGAAACTGTTACGTGATTGTGTGTTTTGTTACCTATTATCATATAGCCTTGCTCAGTGTGTTGTTGTGTTTTAATTTTAAAAAAAGTGTGTCTTTCGATTAGATAGCTTAGATATCGTTATGATAAGATAGCATAGGATTTGTTTTTAAAGCGAGGATTAATTTCATGGTGCATGAAGTAAGGATACGTGATGTAGAGTGGTTCGGGGGAAGACGCCCTACTTTTGTGTTTAGAAGGTCATAGCTCGTTGAAAATTGTGTACAGAAAAAAAGAAACGGTACAACTTTGAAGGTTGGTCCTTTGGTAACATGCACAGAAAGTTTTGTTTCAGTACATTGCATAGTCAATACGCTGGAGGAGGACAAATACAACATTACAACATTACAATTTGCCATCTTCCCCCAACTGTACGGGGAAGATGCCTCATTAATCGGGGGAAGATGGCTCAGATGTCGGAATCGTGTAACGCGCGTATTAGGAAAGGAATAGATGCAATATATAAAAATATGTGATTCAAACACTTATTTACAATAAACTAAAGCATGTCTGCACTTTGCTTTAATTTTTAAAAAATAAAATACAAAGTGAGGTTGAACTATAATAAGAGATTACATGATAGAAAATATCTACTGAACTAAAAATACATATTTATGTTGTTCCTAACAAGTATGCTAACACTCCTCAATATGTAATATTATAAATGAAACATACTAGCATATAAAGTAGCATAGATGACATAATGTTTGGTTATTTTAGTTTTAGAGTCTATTGTCCATCTCCATGACAATATATAATTCGTTGAAACCTTTGGGCAAACATTCTACACTACATTTTTTCAGCGTTCTTATTCTTGAAACAAACATCGCAAATGTCTGGTTGTTTGCTGCATGTTTCATGTAACCATACTTTGCATCCAATGCATTGTTGCCACTCAAAAGAACGAGCATCGCCCATAGAAAGCACAGTAATCTTCCGAAGGTACTTGAAGTTAACGTAGTGGTGTAATTTTTTTTGAACACTGATCTCCATTACTTGTAGTTTCAGAAGGGGAATAGGTAATGTCTTTGTAGTTTGAGGTCGAGACGGTTTCTTCGTCTTACATTCCTTACAATGCTTAGGTGATTTCCTGTGATCTGAGAACGTAAGAATTTTAACTTGGCATTTGCGGTGTGTTTGAGAATTAATGAAGGTAAGGGTAGGTAACAAGCGTAAAGACAGAGCCATGTTTGTTGGAATTGAAGAACTACTACTTGCAGCTGAAGGTCTACTAGAGTGTGAAGGTGTACGTAGGCCTATAGATGTTGTAGTACCCACTGGAACTCCTGAAGATATGCTTGGAATCTGTTCGATTTGATTTACTCGAAATCTCTGACGTTGAGAATGATATCTCCTATTCCGCAAACGGATTCTGTATGATTGACATTTCTTCAGGAATTATGAGGTCTGAAATTGTGTAAGCTTCATCGGATACAGCTTCAGGATTGTACTGATATAACTCACAAGCAGCAAATCCTGCTGTAGCGTTAATGGTAACAGCTGCCTTTTCCCATGCTTCTCTCAAAAGTGAAGGAAACTGCGCCCGAGTGACTTTCGTGTTGGGATGAGTACGTTGCCAGTTTGGCAAAAAAAGAAAAAAAAGTAAAAGTAAAAAAAAGTCCTTCATAGGTATGAGAAACGTCCTGTGGTTGTAAGTGGTTAAGTTGTTGTAACCCATGCATATTATAACTCGGTATTACATCATTGTCTGACGCTGTTTGCAGCATGTCTGAATCAGTACAATGTTACGAGTGCCCTCCAACACCAAAATCAAACGCCTGGGAGGTTTCCTGGAAATGAAGAGTTTGCAACCTATGCACAAATATGTCAGAATTATCATAAACTGATACCTGATTCATAACGATTTGTGCATCAATGAGAAGACCACCTTCCCACTCAGATTGTTTTATTTTTTCCCTTCAAAATATTTCAATGGTAGAAAATGACTTTCTGCGTTACAACACACAATGAACAAGGTAGTTTCACTTTTTTCCACTGAAGTTACCTGATTTATTCATTTCGAACCCTTTGCAGCAATTACTGTTTCTGGTCTGAAGTTTAATCGGAAGCCCATTTCGCCGCAATTATATATATGTGTAGTAATTTCCAACAAAATATTTTTTTAAGAACACCCAACAATTGCCCAAAATATTTCTCAATATGTTCCCGATTAATAGTTTCTGCTCTGCTTGTCGAGGATCCTTGTGTTTTTCGCTTTACGTCTTTTAAATGTTCGATATGAAATTCTGTAGAAATTGGTGGCCTGAAACGCAGCCATTCCTTCTGTAGGAACTTACTCAGCGGTCATCTGAAGACTTATTGCATTCCACTGGCCACGATTGGATACTCTTTCGTAGTTGCGAGGCTTTGTGGACTCTAGAACAATCTGTAATAAACACAGATAACTATAAAATGGACGTCTGGTCTACATACATATCTTGCAATTTTAAATTATTTTTATTTTATTAATAATAACATTCAATATAATATATTTCGTTAGCACAGAAAATACGGACTCCTACGACTACCTAGGCAGGGTGCTTTTACTTTTTCTAAAAAGCTAACGTTAATTTTCTTCGGAAATAATCAGAAAGGCACCTTTCCCCGAAGCAGATCGATGGAATCTTTCCCCGAGAAATTTGATGCATCTTTCCCAACAGTCGGAGGAACATGCCACTACCGCCTACTGAGCAAAGTACACATGGAAATCAAGGAAACTTAGCGCAGAAAGGAAAATTACCCTTCTATCTTTCATGTATTTACATATTACTATTTTATATTCCGATATGATATATATTTCTGTGCAAATTCTTAACACCTAATTTCATTTTTAAGTCTTTTAAAGAGGTTGAATTTTACTTTTAAACGAATAAAAACATAAGTTTTTACTTACCAGCGAATGTAACGTCCAACTTTTCTTCCCAAGTCACCTCCACAAACAATCAATGCATCATGCTACCAATTGCATTCAAGGTCACGCAGTGAGAGCGAAAGGTGTGTCTTCCCCCATATTGCATCTTCCCCCGAACGACTCTACACTCATGTGCAAAATTATTGTCGCATGTTTATAAATATGTTTTTGTAGGAACATAATTTGATAACGAATTCACCCGGTGTTTCTTATAATGTTAGTATCTGTATGATCGGCAAAGACATATATGTGGCAAATTTCAAGTCGGAAGAGCAGCAAATAAGAACAATAAAACGAAAATAAAACTTTCTTTTCCATTTAGTAACATTTTGTTTTACTCATTCTAATTTTCTTATTTATAATTCTTTTCCTATGAAACTTGCCAGAAATATATATTTCCCGATTATACACATAGTGTCAGTGTTAAAAGTACCCTGCAAAATTATTATCAAATTATATTCTTACAAGAGACCAGTTATAGATATGCAACAATCATTTTGGACATGAGTGTACAAGGCCATTTACAATCTAACGTTTATACAATAGATCTATTTAATATATACTAATAAAATTCTACTCTGAAATTTTTATTGTCGAAAAAACTTCTTACAAAATGGATGCAGCAATAGCACCGTTGGTTCAATACAAAAATTCGTAAGTAAGGATGGCCAAAAAATCCCAGAATTCCGAATCTTGAAATGACTTTACTTAATTCTGAAAATGCCCATGTCTAAGAATATCCAAGAAGCCCCATACTTGTAGGTTTGAGTATTGCAAAGAGTTCATTTGTAGCTAAGTGGTTAGCGTACGCGCCTTTGGCATAGGAAACGCAGGTTCGATTCCCGACTAGAGTTCATGTGGTTCGGATTGCACATTAAGCTGTAGATCCATGCCTCATATAGCCTCACTGCTGAAAGGGACAAGAAGACGGAAGATCTTGTGTAACCGATCAAGGGGAAAAGTTCGAAATTCCTGTTTTAGAAAATAAAACTCAGCCGACTAAGGATTTTAATTTTTCACGAAATGGACTCCGATCTTGTTAAAAATATGTATATAAAATGGTAAAAATTGTAGTTACAAACAGGCATTTTTTGTAAGTAGTAAAATTTTTACTATTTTATATGTTTTTAACTGTGCTTTAAATGGTTGAAAATGTTTGCACCCTACCAAATTCCAGCACAAAACTGGCACTGGATTTATTCATCTTAAAGATGTAAACCAAGATGCTTCTCGTAGATGGAAATTTTACTATCACGAAACTGTTTTTAGCTGCATTATATTATTATTATTATTATTATTATTATTATTATTATTATTATTATTGTCCAACCATGTTACATTACGAACATATATTCGTATTATCTTACCTATGTCACATTCCCGCGTCTATTTTGAAGACAGCAGTTCAAAATCAGTTTGCCCCCCAGCTGAAAAATACTCCCGACGCCACTGCCATGAAATCAGTGTTATGAATATCACAACTAAAATTACACTGATATTGTTCTCTGAGGTACTCAAACCTAGAAGTACGGGGATTCACAGGACACCCTGTAGCCAAGTAAAAGATAACAGAAAGCTCTATTTGTATGAGCAGAGATCAGCGAAGAGATTTCAACACAGCTCTTATGAACAACAATGTTGTTGCCTCTCCACCAAACGTTGGCTTCCATAAAATCATCCTTTTTATTTACCTATTTTTGATTTTTATGTGCCTCGCTCGATATGGGTCATTCGAATTAAAATCTCCAAAGTGTCCGTATCGTCATGTCTACCATTTCTTTAATTTATTTTTTAAATAGCTATGTACAGATGGTGGGCAAAATAATGGAAACATAAAGGAAAAGGTGGTAGTATGGGACAGGGTTGGAAAGTGGGACACGTACGTATGTCTGGAAGTATTACCGCATTCTGCTGGTGGCGCTGTTATACTATTTAGAAGGCTACTAGAAAGTCCTAGAAAGCATCACGCTCCAGTTAGTTGAGAGGTGTTGTTCTGACAAGTAGCCAGTAATTTGTGCATGAGTAAAAAGTTTTGTAAAGGAGGATTGCAACACAAATATCCTTATTAATAGGTAAGTTGTAATAAATAATTCGTGTGTGTTTCTGTACTACATAGTGGTGAGTTAAATGTAGTAGTAATATGAATCCGATAATAGGTTAGTGGTAGTGTGTTAGAACATTATACACGTGAGGTGGTATTATGGGACACATAGGTAGGACAGGAGGTGTCCCATATTATATCCCCTTCTTTTATTTCACAGGTTGCTATGCTGGTGTGTGTCTGTGGCTTTGCCGAGGGCTAAGTTTGGATAAGCGCCTAAGGGAGTACGAAGAAAGTGAAGAAAAAATATATGATAGCAGCAGTAAAAGCTGGTAGAAACCAAACAATGGATGTTAGGCACCCTGCAAACCACTTCAATGTCCCTAAATCTAGACATCAATTTAGAAACTAGAGACGAGAGGAATGGTGCTCAGTGAATGTTTAGTTCTAGTTGATAAAGTTCAGTACGAGCTCCAGTCAGTTCCTGGTGAATTCGGGCGCTCTGTGGAAAAGAAATCGACGAATGTTCTTGCCAGAAACTCCGGGTTGACAAGTCATTTTCTGGCTACATACGTCACAAGCTGACAGCAGAAAATGTAGAGAAGCATTTCGTGATATAGTGTAAGGCTAATTATGGGAAGGAATAAACCCTTAAAAACGAAAACTGTAGAACATTCTTTTGTATATGGAAGCATGTAGAAAAGTTAGGCTCGTATTACTTTGTGCATAATAAATGCACTCTAAAATACAACTTGAAGAAAAACTAGAAACTCATATTACTGTGTTCATTATAATATCATAATCTGTGTATGCTTTAAAAAAATTAGAATATATAAACTGTAAATATCATAACAATAAACTCTGAAGAGAAGTCCTTGAAATGTTAAGTACACATTCCATATTATATTTCACTTACAAAACTCCTGTCACAACCTCCCTACACAGCAAAAAATGAGGTGTTGAAACAACACAAAATGACTACCACTTTAGCGTGTTACTTGTGTGTCAATTTAACACCAAGCACCTCGCCTTAGAGCATATCAAAAATACCTCGTTATTGGCTGTGAGTATTTATATTGTTTTTTTATTGGCTGGTACGAGCAAAGCTTTGCGAAATATATTTCACATTTGTGGCAAGTAACTAAACACATTCTATGTTTTCTGTAATCAGTCACAATAATGTTGTTGTAATCCTTTGAATCATCTGAAAACAGTTACACAGAAAGAAGTGCTTCCATCTGTTTTCTTTATCTGTTATTCTTGTGTCATAGCAAGTATGAACAGAAGATGACAGAACTCTTGCCTATGTAACTCTTGTCAGACGATTCACAGGCTTACAACAATGTTATTGTGACCGATTACAGAAAACATAGAGCATTATTCGTTACTTAGCATAAGTCCTAAATATACTTCGCAAAGACTTGCTTATATCAAACGATAAATACCAATGAAAATTCTCCCAGGTAGTAAAGGGTTATTTATGATATGCCCGGAAGGTGATGTGCTTGCTGCTGAATTAACACACAAGTAAGATGTTAAAGTGGTAGTCATTTTGTGTTGTTTCAACACCTCATTTTTTACAGTGTACATGTTTAAAAGTGTTCTCTTTTGTTGTATTATCAGTGCGTATTAACTAACTGTATATTTTAACACATTTAATAGCATAGTTGCATCCATATTTCATGAATTTTAAGTGCAAAAAAAATCCGATGTCTAAGTATAATGCATAAAAAGTATTTATAAAATACTGATCTATACTAAGAGGTCAGAAAATACGAGGCGCATCCAGAAAGTAAGTTTCCCACGCGTCCCATACACAGGAAAGCGTATGTTGCGCGAAGCGACTGCGTGTACGTAAGAGAGTAATGTCCTAACATGGCGCATGGGGCAGCAGAACTTTCCTAATTCTCTCAGTAGCGTCGTAGCAGTGATTGAACATTGGCGATCCTATTCCAGCTCCTGCCACGTGTGAAGTGCGAGCAGTGATAAAGTTTTTGAATGCACAGGGCATAGCACCGATTGAAATCCATCGTCAACTGTATCGTTGCAAAAATGTCAATGCTGACCCTGTGCGCCTTGCTTTGTGCTCTAGGGTCAGTTGCTTCAACACAAAACTTCTTGATCAACAGGCACTCCGTGACAGTGGTGTGCAATAAGGAGCGAAAATCTGCAGGAACTGCTTCCTCATGCCATTAGGCTCATGGCGCTGTCACAGCTTACGATGGATTTCGATTGGTGCTATATCCTGACCAGCGAACGAGTGCGGGCGGCCGGTTTTGGAACTAAAATGCAAGCAGCAGTGTTTCTAACCGGATTACTTGTAATCAATCTATCACAGTTCTTTTTGTTCTGTTCGTAATAAACCACTTCACGCATATGCTCAAGTCAGGGGTAGATCTAGGGGGTGGGGCGATTGCCCCCCCAGAATAGGATATTTTTTGTTTTAAAAATAAAACCTAAGAATTTTCACCTTTGTATTATAAATGTAAAATAAAACTTAAAATAGGCAGGCCATACTTTTTTTGTTTTACGTTGCAGAAGTCAAATAAAACAACAAATTGCAATAAATTACTTACATTGGCAATCTTGCTTAAAAAAATGTCCACTTTCGAAATCACAGGTGGCCATTTCTGTTCTAGAAATAGCAGACAATAGCTACTTCTCCTTTTGTAAAGTTGTTTTACTTTTCTTTTCTTTTTCTTTCTTTTTCTTTTTTTTTTTTTGCAATACTCTTAGCTTGATTTTACTTCGAACGACCGCGCCCTGAACATTCAGCCTGGATCCGCCCCTAGCTCAAGTTAAGACAAACAGTTTCAAAAGTTATTGAAGTTATTTGCAGAACATCTTAAGTAACAAAGAAAAAACAACTACAACAAAAACACACAGTTCATATTAACTTGCGAACAAACTAGCGAGTAGCGTTTTACAGGCTGCTTCTGTTTTAAAATGACATCGAATAAAATGTAATCAATTTTTATACAATCTGCTCAATACACGGTAGGAGGTCACTGAATTGTCAATTGTGCATTGGTGTTCTTAAACTGGTAATTTCCATTCATATATCACTATTCACAATACATCTGCATTACTGCAGGAATGGTTCACTACAACCACATAACTTACGGCGTTCTTTATTGAGCGGAAGAGATTAGGCTATGCATAACATCCAAACTGCAACTTTTAAAAGCCGTTGGATACACTGCAGAGTGAAACTCTCCGCTCCCCTGTCCCACCGCGCTTGCCCTGGAACTGATGTAAACACAACACTAGCGCCATCCTCCCAAAACCGCACTGCTATCCTGGTCAGGTAATATGCCCTGTGCACTCAAAAACTTTATCACTGCTCGCCCTTCACATGCTGTGGGAGCTGGAATAGGAACACCCACCTTCAACCACTGCCACGACGCTACTGAGAGCACTAGGGAAGTTCCGCTATTGCATGTGCCACCCTAGGACCTCACTCTCTCACGTACACGTAGTCGCTTCGCGCAACATACTGTTTCCTAGCTATGAGACGCGTGGGAAACTTACTTTCTGGATGCACCTCGTGTTAACAAAAGCTGGAGTTGATGTAAAAAGTGATTTTAATGATATGGATGGAGCAAGAAGCGAGTAATTATAGAATTCCGGCCTACCCGTTTTTTTTTTTTTTTTTTTTTTGTTATCCAGCCTGCCCTTCTGCCATATTAGGCCGGATAGTCGGTAATCTACTCTATGCACATTTACGAGACGAGAAGTAGGCCTAGCTTGCCGGTAATCGAGACGAAACGAGAAAGAACACTTCTAGAGTCGAGACTAGACGAAAGCTGTACGAAAATTTACAAGATGAGACGATAAAACCTTATTTCTCGTCTCGTGAGCAACACTAGTTGAACGTAATTGCATAACTAAGGCAGGTGCAGGTAAATACGCCATTTTAAGGGTGTTTGATTTTTCATGGCCTTATTTTTCATGAAACACAAAGAACAAGACATGTGCGTTGCAGAGTGCCCTTTTCCGCGTGTATAAGAAAATGTGGCAAAGATGCGACTCACTTCTATTTTGTACCCAAGATAAAAGAAAAAAAAGTTACAAAGTGGCGTATTTACCAACACGTGCAGGTAATTACGCCAAGTTTAGAATACTACTAGATATCTGTAATAAATCTTGCAACTGCTTACATACGGACTCAAATATTACTACACAACATGGCTGAAGCAAAAAACAGAATAACCAAAGTGCAAGATGAATATAAAAAGATACAATGTAAAAACCATAATCTCCAAAGTTGAAATGAAGTTCCAAAGTGAAAAGTTTTAGTCCATAAGAAAATAAACAAACAGTGTCACTGTACTGTGATTAAAAAAAAAAAAACCGATATTACATGGAACATGTGGGGCAAATGAAAACATCTTTGTCTTCTGCAGTCAGTCCTGCAGAAGCCCTGGCGTATTTAGCTGCATCATGCTTAGTATTGACTTAAGTACTGAAATTACACTTACGAAACAAAGTGTTCGTAGACGGACACGAAATAAGGCGTACATTGCTGTAAACAAACGGCAATGTTCTGAGTTAGCACGGTACTAATAACGGATTCTTACCTCTGTTGAAATAATAACATCCTTCCACGGAACCTTCCCGAAGCAAACAACACTGCACGTCATGGCGATCTCAGCGCTGTCTCCCGGAGAATTCATCAAATCAGACTTGTCCAAGACCGTGGCACATATTGGAGATGCATTCTAGCAGATTTCGTCGAAAACGTCTCAGCACTGAACACTTGGCATATTTACGTGTACTGGTGTATATATCTGCAGTTACCTTACATCAGGGAATGACTGTAGCAGATAAAAGGAAATAAATGAAATCTTTAGTTTAACGCCAAATGATCATGCCCTGTGGACTAAAGGAGACTGGTCGTAAATGAAAGCTATTAGTAGGAGGAATTTCTTTCCCAAAATATCACTGAGGGGAGGCTATCCAGCACAAGCTCACATATCGTGGGATATGAATTTGGTGTCCTTGTAATAGTGAGGACACTCAGTCGAAAAAGTGTAAAATGCTTTTCCAGGATCCTGAGTGAGGTTTTCTAGAGTTTTTGTCGTTGGTTCTAGCCCGTTTCCTTCCCTCCCTATTCCTTTCTTTCTCCACAATTCTCCGGGCAGTGTGATTACCAAGGATGTCGTCCCACGTACGTACCGGGCCAACATGCTCATAGATGCCGAAAGATCAGAAACCTAATTCCTAATGCTAATCGATTCTTCCTCTTATTATGTGAAAGTACTACAGACGTGCATTTATGAAATTGAGTGAAGAGACATTATTTCTTGAATATTTCAACTATATGCTTTTGAGTTATCAACTTGTTTCTCGATGAGGACCACATTTTTTTTTTTTTTGTTTGTTTGTTTGAATCGGCAACGGCATATCAGCAGATATATTTGTTAGGTCTCTGATACAATCTGTTAGCAGACTTAGTCATTCGGAACCTTTTGGAGAAAATGTATGGTAACTGTCAAATACGTGATTGTTCCAGGAGCCATCACGAATAACGGTAGTTGTGTAAGAGGTAAGTAGCATAAACATCGGAAAATCTTTTCATGATTTGATGAAATCATTTTTCTCTAGGAATATATTATATCGTATTAGATAAAACAGGTATACCTATTCACATTAGAATCAGAAGTTTGAACACCTGAAACTATTTTCTCTAGCTCTCTAAGCCTTAAGAAGGAGTCAATGATCATCTAGTAGCTTAGAATGACAGTCATTGTCAAAAGTATGAGTACACTACTGATTTTTTGGAATTCTTTTTAAAGACATGTATTCATGCGAAACCCGAGTTGTTGGACTTGTTCTATAAAATAAACTTCATTGCTCATAAAGAAATTAAAATATGCGGTCCTGTTTTTACTGAGACAAATTTATTGAGTATGTTCGCGTTCAATTAAATACCGATCCTTAGCCTTGATAAGAGCTTTACAAATTCTAGGCACTTGTTTGATTAATTTATCCAACTTTTAAGATGGTATGCGACTTTATAACTCTGAAGAGCCTTCCAAAGACGTTCAGCATTCGTTGGCATCTAGGGCCGCGGTGGCTCAGTGGTAGAGGGTTCACCTCTGGGCTTGGGGTCCCGGGTTCGATCCCAGCCCCCGCCAAGTGAACTTTGTGGTGGACAAACACCGTGTGCGTGGGTTTTCTCGGGGTTCTCCCGTTTCCTCCCACTTTCTTAATTCCATCATTTCATTCATCCCTCATCATCACCGTCTCTTTTAGCCAAACCGGCATAATAGTGGGACGTAAAACTCAAAGATTTCATTTCGTTGGCATCTATTTACCGCTGCCCTGTCAAGTTCATCTTACAAGAGCTCGATGGGTAACAAACCCGGTGAATATAGCGACTATTACATTTATTTGTGAAATAAGTGTCTTCTTTGCATTGCAGATAATTATTGCATAGCTTGGAAGAATGTTTGGGATGGCAATCCTGTTGCAGTACAAACTTGCTGTTTCTAATCCACGTTCCCGATGGAGTTCTGTGCCTCACTTAAACGTTGTGAAACACACTTTTGTTCATTATTCCATTAATTTGAACTAAATTATCAACTTGGTAGTCTGTAAAACATTCCAAACAGTGACGCGACCTTCTCCGTGCCTTGCTGTAAGTATTACACAGTCGGGATGAAAGCGCCCTTCGGGACGCCACCGTACAAAACTAGCACTGGAAGGCGAAAAGTTGAAATTTAGATTCGTCGGTCCAGCATGCCCTCTTTCGTTGTTCGTCATTTTAGTCTTTATTGTATTTTATATTTTCGCCCAGGAGTATCTTTTTGTGATGTTTTCTGCTTGGAGTAATGGTTTCTTTACCGCAATCCTAGCCTCCAAGACCATAGGTCTGAAGGTGCTGGACCATCGTACTATTTGATATCGATTGAAAATGATTCTTCTACAGCTCTGTTGGTTCTTCCGGAGCGGTTAAAGTTTATTCCGTTTACTTGTTTTTCCAGTGAACTTGTCTTTAAGAGAAGTTGTTATTTTTGGACGGGCGTTTCTGTGTAATATTTACACCACTTTGTAACTGCTTTTCAGAAGTCCTGCGTAGTGCTGCGCCTGACCACTGAGCGATTTTTCGCAGGGAATGACTATCTTCTCTCAAAACAAGCACTTGGACACATGCTTCGGTTCTTGTGTACAGTTTCTCTTCCGCATTTTATAGTATTCACACTATTTAACTGGTTCATGCGAATGAAAAAACTAACATCGCATATCACAGATTTCCATCCAATTTTACCTATATTACAACACGATTGAAGCATACACAACTGTTTGTTTAAGTAAAGAGACAACTACTGACAAGGGTTCTTCAAATGTCGTTGAAACAATGCATCATCAAACAAAGTGTGACGTTATTTGTCTGTTTATTAGTTATCTGTTTATTACTAAGCAGCTTTCTTTAATAAATTTGCCTCAATGTGAACAAGACCATAAATTTTCGTATCCTTATATGAACAACGTGCTTATTTTCAAAAACGAGTCCAATGAAAATGGTTTTGTATGGACACGGTGTCCTTTATTTGGAAAATTCTGAAAAAAAAATCAATAGTGTGCTCAGACTTTTGACAATGACTGTGTCTCTTTGTTCAAAACTAATTAACACTATAGATCATAACCACTTCCTTCAGCTATGTGAGCTATCTTCCTAGCCAGCGTTTGTGAAGAGGTAGCTCATTTTCTAGTTTAATTTTGCTTCTGAATGATTTTCAGCAGCATAACACAGCTCGAAAAATTCACGAAGTGAATTATATCCCAAATACTGATTAATTTTTCGATGTATCTTTTTGCTCTGCATGTTTCATAGAGATCTTGCCCACTCCAGGTACGCAGTATTTTCTCTTTAACTATTTTTTTTTTAAATATTTACTTGTGTAGCCAAGCTCTGGAGCATTTGTATTAATTCGAAAATGTTCTCCCTTGACAGAATGAACTGCATCATTCTAGCAATAATTATCTCTGCTTTCAGTCTCGAACATGGAAAATTCATGATGAGCTTGAAAATATGCTGTTTTTGAAATTAATTGTGTTGCTTCACGACAGAAATTTGCTATTGCCAGTAATGCATGGAATATAAGCTCCCATTGTGTAACAAACTGCTTTTGTTTGCTACGTACCTGATGTTCCCTTCTATGACCTATCGATTGTCTGCTCCAAGTTCATATCAGTTCCTACGGCGGTGATTTTGTAATTGAACCTTTACAGGAATACATTGAATGCTTCAGAATGATCTGCCCTAACCTTCGCATATCTTTTAAGTAGAGAGAACTCCAACGTCGATAGTTAATGCAAATACGGCACACAGAGGTAGGAGTTTTTGAGTGGTATACACATGAAGATCCAACAATCCTTCTCTATCAGACTGTATTAAGTTTCATAGCAGTTTAACCGTATGCAGGAAATGATCTCAATATAGAAATTGCTTTGATGACTTCCTATTTTGATCTACAAAGGCCTTGAAATCTCAGAAAAGCCGCACATGTTTAACGAATTGATAGGCACTTTTCATTCTTCTGAATTCCCAGACGATAAATTTTCTCTTAACTTCTGAAGTTCTTCCTAGTCTTTCGTGTAGTAGTTCTCTTGATGCTTCTTTAGAAATGCCTGCACTTCAATATGAAGCATTATTTCACCTAGGGGTGACCATCCCCCCAAGGGTTAGGGCGCAATCCCCCAAATTTAGCATTCTCTAGTTTGATTATACCATTTTCAATGAAAAATGATTACCCCCTAAATAATCTCAAGGGCGCAACCTAAAATCCACATGTGGGCATCCCTGACTTCACCTATCACGAATATAGCTTTAACACCTCGCACGTAGTTCTTATCTTGAAAAACCGCAAGCTTCACCATAAAATAAACAAGTTTTATACGTAACACTAAAATCCGCAAATTTTCTGGATAAAGACATTCCATCAATTCTGATTATACTCCAATGTTGTCAAATCTAACAGCATTTCCAGGAGTTTACTGAAATGTGACCATTTTGACACACATGACATAGAATATATTCTTTAGCTTTAAGAATAAAACAATACTGTTCATACTGTTTGAAGAACGTTACGTTGAGATTCTATATTTATTTCTCGATGTTGCTTTACACTTAGATATACAGTATATTAATTTATATCAGCAGTTGAATATTGTGTATTAGCAGTTTATATTTGCATTAACTGTAAACCAGCTATTTTGGGGATCGACGAGAAACGCTGCGGTACATTGTTACCTATGGGTAGCTTATTCGCAATTCACTTACATTTAATAACATTTATCATTCAAGTATTTTAATTTTGCACAGACAAGCTTTCTTCTTTAAAAGAATACTTCGGGAAAAGTCCAAGTCCTTTGGTGTGGGGTCCTTGGTACGATCCCAGCTCGCGCCAAGTGAGCTTTGTGGTGGACTCGCACCGTATGCGTGGGTTTTCTAGGCGTTCTCCCATTTCCTTCCACTTTCATCATTCCACCATTTCATCCATTTTTCATCATCAACGTTTCCTTTAGTCTACCCGGCATAATCGTGAGACGAAAAACTTAAAGATTTCATTTCATAAAAATTTCAAAAAGTCAAAGTCTTTCAGAAAAGAGATGGATCCGAAGGAACAGTGAGTATAAACTATACATTAAATAACATAATTACTTGTGAATCTTTTTTTAAAGTGCAATTTCGGCGGCCTTAAAACACCTAGGATCCTCCCCCTGGGTGTAGATGCTCTAAATATTTAAATACAATGCAGATGCGCACTGTTGACAACAGAAACACAAAAATGAGCTTAAATTTTCAGTATCTTGCATTCGAAACAACTCTCTGTTGCATGTGGAATCTTAAAAGGTTACTAGCCGGTACATTTTGCACCATGAGAAGTAGAATATCTTCCTTAGTTTTTAAGATAAAACAGTGATTTTGACACCGTTTGCAAACTATTATAGGCTCTATTAGAATTTAAATTTTATTTTGACATTTTCCATTATAGGCTATTTCTGATAGTTTTACGTTATTTGTAACTGAATGCAAAAATTACACTGAAGAAAAAGTCTTATTTGTCATTTGTGACACTATTTTTAAACACGGGAAGCAAATACATAACAATATTTATCTTTAGATAAATATAGGGATGCGTTCGAGTCGAGTCGAGTCGAGATTTAAGCCTGTCTCGACTCGACTCGAGAAAATGTTGTCTCGACTCGTGTCTCGACTCGAAAATATGTTGCTGTCTCGACTCGTGTCTCGACTCGACAGTCTCTGTCTCGACTCGACTCGAATTCGAGTCGAGACGTCTCGAAATTCGAGTCGAGACAAAATATACGAGTTAAAATATACACACACATCAGCCAGATCGTTATGACTACCTACCTAATTGTTAGTATATCCACCTTTTGGCATGAATAACAACGGCAGCGCGTCTTGGCATGGTCGCAATGTTCCTCGGTGGGTCGCTGGAGAGAGTTGGCACCACATATACACACAGGTCATCTAATTCCCGTAAATTCCGGGGAGGGGGTGATGCACCCTCACGTCACGTTCAATCACATCCCAGATGTGATCGATTGGGTTCAGATCCGGAGAATTTGGGGGCCAGCACATCACTTGGAACTCGCTCCTGTGTTCCTCGAACCACTCCATCACACTCCTGGCCTTGCGACATGGTGCATTATCTTGTCGAAAAATGCCACTACCGATGGGAAACATGGCCGTCATGAAGGGGTGTACGTAGTCTGCAAGCAGCGTGCGATACCTCGGCCGTCATGGTGCCTTGCTCAAGCTCCACTAGACACATAGATGCTCACCTGAATGTTCCCCAGATAATAATTAAGCCGCAGCCAGTTTGTCTCCGTCCCGCAGTACAGATGTCAAGGAGCTGTTCCCTATGAACACTACGGATTCGCACCCTCACATCGTCATGATGAAGAAGATATCGGGATTCATCAGACAATACAACGCTCTGCCATTGTGCCAAGGTCTAGTGGCGATGGTCACGTGTTCATTTTAGTTATAGTTGCCGATGTCGTGGTGTTAACGTTCGCCATCGTTAGGAGTGTGTGTTCAGACTAGTGTTGTGAAGGCCTGTGAAAAAAACGGAAATTTTGGGTTAAAAAAACAGTTTTTTTACTGTTTTTCCGAGCTGGGGAAAAAACGGAAAATTTGGGTAATATCAGAATCATCATTTAATCACAGAATCATTTTAGTTAATATGTTAAATCAAACATATATTTCATAGAGATATCTTGATTGTTCTATGTAAAATTCCGGAAATTTTGAAACCATTAGAAAAAAATCGTTTGTTCGGAAATATTGGCAAAAACAGGAAAATGTAGTTTAAAAACTATTTGTTAGCCTGATGCTAGTAATCTTACTTGCTGTAACATGTCTGCAACATATACAGTGGGAAGTCGAAAATCCGAACTAATTGGGACCACAGGTATTCGGATTTTCAAATTGTTCGGATTTTCGAAAATGACCAAGAAAATGCCATTTAGGCTTATATACTGTACGGTATGTTTTTCTATCGATACAGTGGTTATTCAGTACATACAGTAATTACAATACCGTACGTAAGGCTACTTACATTTAATGTTTCTGAAGAACTTGCTTGTACTCTAAATAACACTGTTCTTGTAAGTCACACTTAAAACTTATAGGCCTAAGAAAAAATAAAAATAAAAATACATGGCAAACAATTACATATAAATGAACTTTCGTAAAAACACTGACTTCACATAACGTCGATGGACACGCTATTGTTTGTTTATCGCTAGCGTTAAGACAAAATGTAAAAAAGCTTCTAGGGACCGCATTCGGATTTTTGACGTTAGGATTATCGACGTCCTACTGTATATACAATGTATTTCGCTAACGGAAAAATACTTAAAGCAACAGGTTTTAATTCTACTTTACACACATATACCGCACAAATGAGTAAATTTGAGCAGCGAGAAATATATTAAATGAAACTTCCGTTAGTTATCACAGACTAGCAGAATATCCATTCTTCGCACGGGGAGAATACGTTTCATTTTGGACACAAAGGGCACCAAAACTGTCACTAATGAACTTGTGGAGCTCCAAAACTATGAATTTGACATTAATATCGATAATTTTCAATTATCTTTACATGTCACCATCCTCCTTAGAGTACTAATGGGGCTGAATTTGTAGATTTAAACGGCATCTTCTGCTCATCTCAGCGAGTATGGATTCGAGGCCATTTTCGATCATGTATATATATATATATATATATATATATATATATAGAGGCGGATCCAAGGGGGCTATAGCCCCCCCTTCACACTCAGGTATACACTGCATAAAATGGGCTTCAATCCTGCTTTACACTGGATAAAACTGCAAACTATGGTTTAGCCCCTCCCTTGATCATATCCTGAATCCGCCACTATATATATATATATATATATATATATATATATATATATATATATATATATATATATATATATGTATTTAATATATATATATATATATATATATATATATATATATATATATATATATATATATATATACTGTATATAATGCTCAAAAAAAATTAGGGGTTCAGCTGAAATATCACACAAGACCTTAAGATAGTGTATGAATAAGCTTGTGTTTGACTCATATATATCATACAAGAAGGAATGCTTTAAGATACACTAGAAAAATGGGGTACATACTGGTGTTGGGGCACGGAAAACCTTGTTCACATGGCTCATGACACAAGACGGTTATGTGTGCATCTCTCGAACTGCCCATAAACAGGCAAAGCAACAACACTGATTGTCCCTTAATATGTCATATGATCACTTCGAATAGCCAACAGAGCCTCGCACCTGCGTGGCATGGCTTCAATCAGATTATCGATGAGTTCTTGGGGGATGTTGTGCCACTCATCCAGAAGAGCGACTTCCAGCTCTGGAATGGTTGTTGGATTTACTGGCCTAGCGGCAATTCGTTTGCCAAGCATATCCCAGACATGCTCAACTGGAACGAGATCCGGAGAGCATGCTAGCCACTTCATCCGAGCGATACCCTCAGCATCTCATCCACTAACCGAGTTCTGTGAGGACAAGTATTGTCATCCATAAAAAGGAACGAATCACCAATGGCACCAGCATAAGGAAGAACAAGAGTTTTCATGATCTCATCCCTATATCTGAGAGACGTCAAAGAGCCATTTCGGATGATGTGGAGATCAGTATGCTCACCAATGTTGATTCCTGCCTACACCATCAGTCCACCACTATGATACTGGGATCTTTCTCGCACAAACATGGAATTGTGTCGTGTTCCACACTCTCTACAGATGAAAACACGTCGATTATTAGGCTCTACACTGAATCGAGACTCGTCAGAGAACAAAACATTGCCCCATTCATTGTGTCCCCACCCACGATGTTCCTCCGCCTACGCTCTTCGATCAACACGGTGTCGTGCAGTTAATGGGACACACACCATAGGTCTACGTGCGTAGAGACCACCTTCTCGAAGGCGATTGCGGACCGTTTGAGTAGATATTATGCGTCCTGTTGTTGTTCGGAAGGCTCGCGGTAGCAGAGTTGTATTCTGGTTTCGACGGGCTGTTAACAACAGATAACGATCGTCTCTGGCTTTAGTTGCTAGTGGACGGCCCTGTCCTTGTCTTCTTCGAACACTTCCAGTTGTTTGAAATCGATTCCACAATCGGGAAATCACACTTTGTGCCACTCCTATGGCATGTGCCACCTCCCGCCATGACTGACCAGCTTCCAACCTCATTGGGGGCCGCGGTGGCTCAGTGGTAGAGCGTTCCTCTGGTGTTTTGGGGTCCCGGGTTCGATTCCAGCCTCTGCCAAGTGAACTTTGTGGTGTACAAACACCGTGTGCGTGGGTTTTCTCGGGGTTGTCCCGTTTCTTCCCACTTTCTTCATTCCACCCTTTCACTCATCTCTCATCATCACCGTCTCCTTTAGCCTAACCGGCATAACCGTGGGACGTAGAAACTTAAAGATTTTTCCCGGTCCGCATACAATTATAGCTGAATTTGCATATCATCTCTAATGGAGTTGTCACCATTGATTTCAGCGACTGCGAAAACTATGGATTTGACACTAATATCGGTCATTTTGGATTACTTTTACTTGTCTCGGTATCCGATCCCCCCGGTGACCCCCGGCCCGAATAGGGTGAATTTGTAAGTTAATGTGATCAGAGTTTTCAGCGACCGCGAAAACTACGAATTCGACAGTAATATCGGCCATTTTCCACCACTTTTACATGTCCCTGTAAGCGCCCCCTGAGACCTCCTGGTCCGAATTAAAAAAAAAATATTCGTCTTGATCTGGGGCCTGGGCCAGGGTACCCCTGACTAAAATTTGGTAACTCTCAGTCCACTCGTCTGGTCCCCAGGCCGCATACAAACAGACAAACACAAACAAACTATATATTTTATATATATTAGACTAGATAGATTCTTGCAAATTATGCCAGATTTTCATATTATCTTTCCAAACTAATTTTAAAGACCCGCTCCTACTTATCTTTATATATATATACGCAGTATCTCTATATTTATATCTATCCATATCTATATATGTATATAACAAACGTAGGGATTACACCCTCAATAACGCTCCTGGAGGACCCCTTTCTCAAAAAAAAAAATGCTGGGGAAACACTTGTAGAAACTTCATTTTTCGTGCCAGACGATTACCGAGACCTGGTGAACGAAAAAAAAAATAGCGATCGAATTAAAAAAAATAGTTCTCCATAATAGTATTCACTGAGAATATTGTTATAAAATTTAAATTTTATGGGTAAATCAGTAGACTTTGAATACATCCACATCGTATCCACTAAGTTGCGAAATTGTGTACCTCCAGACATGGGTGGCCGAAGAAAATTTTCTAAGGGGGCATCTTCAATGTTTGCTATGTTAGTCTGGCATTTAATGTGCATGATTTGTTATATTACGTATACGTTTTCGTGAGCCAGGGAGGTTCATTCTTATCAAACACGGAGATTATGAAGGAGCAGATCTACTGCACAAAATATAATAAAAACATCTCTTTCGGATTTCTATTATCCCGCAGTCCAACCCCGAGACGGAAACATAAGAGATAGGCTTTTTGTTTTTAAACGAGATATCGTGCCTAGCGAATGCTTTACATTGTGAAGATTATATTAGTGAAAATTAAACGAATATAATTTTACAACTTAATATACATATCACTAAATGTTGAGCTCCCCGTTGCTATGTGGTTAGCGTGTGCGCCTTTCTCGAACGAGGTTTGATTCATGGTAGGAGCTCATGTGTTTCAAATCCGACTTTAAACTGTACGTTCACGTCTTGTAGAGCTTTGCTCCTGAAAACGACGCTAAACTATAATCTAATTTAATATTACTAAATATTAAAAAATAATGACTTACCAAGGTGACGTCAATTTGGCAGTCATCAAATCCATTTTATACTTTCACTTAATCCAGTGGATATTAATATAACAATTACAAGACACACGTCATCATCTTCTCATGTATCTGCATTATTTGATTCATCCATAGATTTGTTATTTGTACGCATCATTCATTTTTGCATTTTCGGGAGGGTTCAGGGTTCTTTCTTCATTTAAAGAGTCGGTTCTCTGTATTGGAAAGAGAATCAGGGGAAGAAATATATACAAAACATGCCGCTTCCGACGCAGCACTGAAGCATTTCTTTTAGCGGTCATACCCCCCTCCCCTCTCAAGTTGTAAAGTGAGAAGGGACAGAAACATCCCAGACACTCAGGGTTAAGTTGACAATAATAAAACTATGGGTAAGTAAACAACTTGTACAGAGTCACGTTTTGCTTATTTTTGAACATTTCTGTGAATTCAACAATACAACAGCGGAAATACTAACTGGTTTTATTACTCCAACCATCGCTTCAACTAAAGGTAATTCCCAACGCTCAGTAAGCCATCTAAATTTTCGTTCTTTTTCTGTTCTCCAGAGGAAAGAATGAGATTTTGCCAAGATGCTAAAGTCAAGATGCTAGATGCTAGATGGGAGTGAATTATGCTAGATCTAGCACCAAGATGCTAGATATGGCTTCACTGGCGGGCTTCGATATCTACAGAACTATCTGCCAAAGAATACAAAAAAACACAAAGCACAATAGTTTCGACAACATCTGTGTGGTCCTTCGGTAGGCTACACATCCGGTAAGAAGCTCAATCCAAAGAGTAGTTTGCACTGCACCCGTAGCCGGCTATTAATAACAAAAGACTCGTAGCCGGCTTGTATAGATAATTGAGTTCAAATTTTCAAGTATCCATTTACTGAATGCCCATGTCGTGTATGCATGCATTATTTAATAAGTAAATAAAGTACACACACAATTAATTATGTCAGTGATAAACGGTGTTTATTGAAAAAAAAAACCTCTCCAAACAATGAAGATTAATCTTAGACTGGAGAAATGGTTATCCTTCGTTTTCATTATCATTTGGCCATGAAACAAACGCCTGACAGATATACAACCCCTATATACAAGTATGTGATGTTGGAATATATAACTCGTAGGGTATGATGCTTTACTTTTCAAAAATTTCAGTACTTCTAGTGAAATGAAATCTTTAGTTTTACGTCCTACGGTAATGCCGGTTAGGCTAAAGGAGACGGTGATGATGAGAAATGAATGAAATGGTGGAATGAAGAAAGTGGGAGGAAACGGGAGAACCCCGAGAAAACCCACGAGCATGGTGTTTGTCCACCATAAAGTCCACACGGCGCGATCTGGGATCAAACCAGGGACCCCATGCACCGGAGGTGAACGTCCTACCACTGAGCCACCGCGCCCCCACAATACTTCTTGTGTACCCCTATAAATGCAATAAAGAACTAATGGCCATTTTTTTTTTACAAAAATATTCAATTAGAACTGGACAATTTACATAAAATTTGGAATCGACAAATGAAAACGGCACGTTTCTAGCACTTGTGGGTTCGAGGTCTCATTGTTGAAAGGATTGGAGACAAACATATAAACTTTTCTGTGAGGAGAAACATATACGCGTAAATCTAGTATTTTAATATATAGATAATAATTGGAATAATTTTATTTTCGAGTGCTATTTTTTAATATTCGCAATATTGAAATTTTTGAACTTAAATTTTTCCCGTGTTTGAAAAAAAAGAGATATCATTACTAGTAAAATTAACCTAATACAAACATATTTATTTTTTTCAAATTTTCCAGAAAATCGAAAAAAACGTTTTTTTTAAAAAAAACAGGTTCAAAATTTCCGGAAATTTGACAAAACTAGTTCAGATACACTTGTACTTTGCCCAGCATTAAACTCTGATCTTAGTTCCGACGCAGTTCGCCGCCTGTTCTGTTTTACCAATCTGCCCAGACTAGAACGTTCGACATCTGTAATGAGGTGGGGGCACCCAACCCCTCGACATTTGGACGTCTTTTTCCCTTGGCTTCGCCACTTGGTGAAGACAATCACCACAGCACTCCTCGAACACCTGACAAGTCCTGCAGTTTCCGAAATACTCGTGCCGAGTGTTTCTGAGCGAGCACTTTCTTCAAAATAATATTAAAAATTATAGAAAAATTTTTCGAGACATTCGAGTCGAGTCGAGATTTTTAGCAGCTGTCTCGACTCGACTCGAGTCTCGACTCGAAAATTCGAGTCGAGAAATACGTTTGTCTCGACTCGTCTCGAATTTTACAAAGTGTGTCTCGACTCGAATCTCGACTCGAATTCGAGTCGAGTCGAGTCGAGATTCGAGACATGTCTCGACTCGTGCGCATCCCTAGATAAATATAATTTGCCGTTTATTTAAAGACCTGGCGCAAGTACTATGTTTTGATTTTGATTTTTGCACACGTTCTAGAATGTTAAAGATTATATAAGTAATTTTCCGCCGCCGTCATGTTAAAGCCAATACTACAAAACAGAGTTGGGGGATACACCCAAGTTTTTCTTCCCTCTCTACATATTCAAAAATATATATTTCAGTAATCATTTCCTCCGTACAACGACTTGCACACTGAAGCGCTGTCAGCTGGTGCATTAATAGAGCAAAAACTATAGGATGTAGCGAGAGGCGTTTTTTTCGGAATAGATTTAGCATTCTAAAAATAGATACCATATTCTATCTTAACCCTTCATTAAAACCGGAAGTGGCAAAATCAACCACTTCCGGTTTTAACGTTGATTGCTATAGAGTAAAAACGATAGTAGGTTGCAGGAAGTGGTTTTCTGCTATCAGTTAAGTGTCCCAAGAAGGTATATTCCATCTTGACTCTAATCTCTCTACTAAAACCGGAAATGGTATAAATCTACTACCACTTCCGGTTTCAATATTAATAGATAAAATATCACGTCATACAAACCAAACTTCTTCACGTGGTGTACATTTGACACTGCTACTTGTTTAATAATAAATTTCTCCTCAGTGGATACCAATAATAACTGTAGCTTTCAGTATTTGGAAAGTAAAGAATTTCCGTGAATGTTATACAAATCTTCTGTAAACTTTGTTTCCGTACTTTTCACATACTTTTTGAAGGTAAGCAATGAAACAATGACTAACACACTCGTTGTGTTTATGTTATCACATTCCATCTACTAAACTGTTCACTTGGAATTTAACGGACCGTGAACTGCGTAATCATACATTTTTCTTTTCCTGGAAGTGTTATGTTATATAACATGAATGAGGCAGATTGTATTGTAAGGAAGACATCAAAATTTTTATCAATTTATAGTATATTCTTTGTAGCCCATGCAATTGGTTGGAAAAAAGTACAACGATGTTCAAAATATACGATCATAACCATTCTTTTGCAAATACTATACTCGCTTTCGTAGGTTACACACACACACACACACACACACACACACATATATATATATATATATATATATATATATATATATATATATATACAGGGTGTTAATGAACTATATCGACAAACTGCAAGAGGTGATTCCTCACATCAAAATAAGACAACAAGCTCATATGGACCTATGGCGAAAAGTGCATAGTTTCAGAGGTAGGGCTGTCCAAAATCGCGGAAAAGCCAATTTCAAGGGTACCTATTTTGAATTCGAGAGACTGTGGATGATGGTCCTTATCAACATAAAGGGAGTCAAGCATACGCTATCCAAAAATGCATATTTCATTATTGTTCAATGGGTGTACAGATTATTCCCTGCAGGGTGAAATTCCCAGACATGCCATGAACCGAATTTTAAGATATGCTCTGATTTTATGATTTGTCCAAAGTAGGCAAACCATAAGCCTTGTTAGCAGTGAACACGGAATCCTTTGGGGCGATGTCGGAAGTGTTAAGGATCGTTAGCAGCACTGTTTCTCGTACTCGAGAAAACGCATGGTGCGATGTTTTCTTTCACGCTTATAAGTGAAGAAATCGTGAAATATACCATGACGAAATACATATCATCACACGTTATTCCGAACACAAAGAAACATGGAGCTGCCGGTTTGTAACACTCACGACTTCCCTCCAAAGTATTGGGTGTCCATTGTTGTCAAGGTTTACCTCCTGCCTACTTTGGACCAGTGGCGGCCGGTGGATTATGGTTTCGGGTGTTGCAGTACGAACAATAAGAGACAAAAGATATAAAGTTGACTCATTCAATAATCAGCATAACTTTAGATGCAAATGCTATGTGATGTGTTAAATTAAATAAAATTCTGTTTTTAAAAAATAAAAAATGCAGAGCATTTTATCCGATTAATCACCTTAATTAAGTAGTAAGTTCATTCTCCTCTCTTTGATTGGAGCAAATCTGTCTAATACATGCTGGTTGAACTCTGGTATTCTTATTGTCAGGCCTTTTTCTTTGGAAAGCATAACCAGTGGTGATAACCTTTCTTGGGACATTCGATTCCTTGAAAGTGTCAATTCTTTCTCATGTGGAAAAAAAACTTTTCGTCTTTTGCTGACGCCATAGGTACAGTTAATATTAATTTCAAAGCTTTGTACATTCACTAAATATTTTTTTCTAGATTATTGCGAACGATTCATTCTAGCAAACTCAGTCCCTGACAGTGATCCGAATTCCTCTTCAGCGTTGACTGAAGAGAGTTCGTAGCAGAGATTAGTGTTATAAAAAAAATGTACATTGAACACACTTTATTCATAGTTTATCCAGGAAAATTTAAAATAAATTGAGGAAATGTATCTGGTGCAAACAACACTACTGCCATAAGATATTCTGTAAATTTAAACTGAATTTTTTTTAACACTCTCCTGAATTGCCCTTTGCTTGTTTTGTCTAAGCCTTAATTGCAAATTTTTCCTCAGTTGAAAGCTGGTCAATGTTTTTTGTAAGTTATTTACAGAAGTCATGGTATACAATTCATTCAGAATTTGTAGGTTATTTACAGAATTAAAGCACACACAATAAAATTAAACCTAATAATTAAAAACTAAAACAGCTGATACAAAATAGGTACTAGTATATGAATTCCGAATGTCACATATTCATACATCAACACACACACATGTGCGTAAAAGAAAAAAAATACATTCCAAATCATCCGTCTTGGTTGTTACGCAATGCACGATAAACACAATATACTTCCACATGAGGCGAAACAATGCTTACCAATGTGATATGTTTTGGAAAGGAAACCTCGAAACCCGCCAGATGAAGGATCAGCATGTAACAGAACCCAAAAATCAAAGAACATCAAAACAAACGGCACTGCCAGATATACACCCAGAAATGTTAACTGGGAGGGGTCCAAAATATTTGAGGGGGCTCAATACGTCTACATAATATGGAACCTGTCTTATACTGCACCCGAAAAGACGATAAGTAATTCTTACTTACTGTCACCTATATTTTTAGAAAAAAATGATAGAACGATTAGTTGTATAAAAAAAGAAGAGTACATGATGAGGCGTAAAATAAAATATTTAACCTACATCAATCGTTTCTCTGTTAAAGAAGTATAGTTCGTTAAGAAAGTCTACAAAGTTAGTCAAGTTTCGAAAATTTTGGTAGGTCCGGACCCGGTGGACCCCCTTCGTGGCTACGCCCCTGAGCATTCCTAACTAGTCCCAAATTCAATGTGGCGTTCCCGATCATACAGTTTTATGTGGAAATTATCAAGAGTATAAAATATACTTATTTTATAAAAGAAATATGTTTATACTAAAATACTATCCACAGGGGGGGGGGAGCGATTCTACATACTGACTTATTAATATTTGATTCACAAATTACTGTAGAAGAAGCCTTCATTATCAATATAAGCTAAGAATTAACTTGTAAATGCGGGTCTACTTTCACTTGTTTTCTCCTCTACTAGATATTTTCTTTCTTATTTTATAATTCTGCAATCACTTTTTTTAATTGTCATTATATTGATTTGCTTCTGTATGGTCCCATAATTTAAAAATATGAATGCATAAAAGCAAATTCCATCTGTTAATTGCTAGTGAAAAAAAAATCAGAAATGTTATTTAGCGTGAAAAACCTCGTTCACTGGAAACCGTGCTGTGTTGCAGAAGCACTGCAACGACCAGTCCCTTTAACTTCTGAGATAGGGGAAAGGAGATTTAACATTTGCTCCAATTGCCGCGCTGAAGGAATCTGGTCGTTGTATGCTCGCTGCAACACAATATAAATTAGAGACTCTGTGACGGATTATTTTTCGCTTTTTAAAACGGATTAACGGAAAGGACAGTTATAGAAGTAAAAAATATGTTATTTAAAGTGTATATATGCAAGTATTAAAAAGTATTTTTTCTGTTCTTTACTACTATTGCTAATAATATTTTTTCTTGAAATACTTTGGTCGTTGCGCAACGCTGCAACACTAACATTAGCCGCCACTGCTTTGGACCCTTCTTGAAATCAGGGTATATCTGAAGACTCTATTGAAAACATATCTGAGAATCATACCGTGTAGGGAATACCCTCTACACCTATTGACAAATGATGAAATATGCACTTTTGGATTATGTATGCGTGGCTTCCTTTACACTGATAAGAACCACCATCCACAGTTTCTGGAATTCCTAACAGGGCCTATTGAAATTGAGCTTTTTCGCGAATTTGGACAGCCCTAGCTCCGAAACTATGCACTTTTCGCCATAAGTTCATATGAACTTTTTCTCTTATTTTGATGTGAGGAATCACCTCTTACGATTTGTCGGTATAGTTCATTAACACCCTATCTATATATATATATATATATATATATATATATATATATATATATATATATATGAAGAAAAATTTCAAAGTGACAGACATTATAGACATTAGCATCGCAAGGAAGGCCAAAGACTACTTTAACCTTTATGAGACGAAATTTATGAATAAGTTTAAATATCTGTCTAAAAGAAAATTAGTTAACCAAATTATTAAATTTTTGTGTACATTTTATTCGTTATTAGGTGTGTGTCAATATTATTAGACTTTCTTAGTATGCTATGCATAAGAATGAGGAGTCTTATTGAATATTGTGTTTCTTCGTCTGTCCCTCTGTTGACAAGTACCAGAAGTGTTCTTTTTATCTATCCAGCGTCTCAACAGGGAGATCATCTCCTTCCTTAACTCTATATTGTAACCGGAAGTAATAGGCACACACCATTTCCGGTTTTAACGTTAATCGAGGAAAAGAAGATAATAAGGTGTCAATAAACAGTTTTGTCCAATCGATTGAGCGTCCCAAGATTCTGTCCTCATCTTATTTTTTCTATTTAAACCAACAGTCACCATGAGCTTTAATACTGAGCTCCTTCGTGACTAAGCGGTAAGCGTACACGTGGGAGACCTGGGAGCCTTTGACGTAGGAGACCTAGGTTCGATTCTCGGCAGGAGCTCATGCGGTTCCGATTCCACGTTAATCAGTAGGTCCACGTCTCATATGGCCTGCTGCTGAAAGGGACGCTAAACTCAAAATCAGCTCAACTCATCTCTGTTTCAATATTAATTTCCGTTGGTGAAAATTGGTAAGCTAATGTGTTGCTTACTGTTTGCATTCAGCATCCCAACAATAAATTTCACCTCGACTTTCATCCACCTATTAAAACCGGAAGTAATGGGAAACAGTAAGAGATGGGGAGAAGTAGCTTTCTGATATTAATTTAGCGTCCCAAAAATAAGTTTCATTTCGACAGCTATCCCTCTATTAAAACTGACAGTGGTAGAAAATGATGGTGTCCAGTTTCAACATTCATCGTTACACTTCTACTGAAACCAGGAATAGTAAAACCTAGTACACCTCTCACTTTCAACAATGGTTTCCATACGATGATAGTTGTAAGAGATAGCGATAAACTAAGTTTTGGTATTGATTTAGCGTCCGAAAAACAGCTTCCATGTCTGACCTCTATTGCGACCGGCAATGATATTCATTTCTTCTGACGGGCCGCGGTGGCTCAGTGGTAGAGCGTTCACCTCAGGTGCTTGGGGTCTTGGGTTCAAACCCTGCTCCCGCGAAGTGAACTTTATGGTGGACAAACACCGTGTGCGTGGATTTTCTCGGGGTTCTCCCGTTTCCTCCCACTTTCTTCATTCCCCCATTTCATTCATCTCTCATCATCACCGTCTCCTTTAGCCTAACCGGCATAACCGTGGGACGTAAAACTCAAAAATTTCATTTCTTTTGAATGAATACAGAGTGACCCAAAATTAGGTATACAGAACAGCATCGATCAAGTATGACATTTTAATTTATTAATGTAATGAATTTATTGCTTTGGTTTGTTTCGACTTAAGGTATAAGTAAAAATAAATTAAGAATAGATAAGGAAGACACTAAGTCAATACCAAGTAAATGACATAAAATTTCATGGCTGATCAGTACGGGACTATATATCTACTTTTGGGCTACTCTGTATATCTTGTGCTTCCAGTTCGAATATTGACTTCACATATTTTGAAAGTCTATTATAGTTTCACAATGTGAAATGAAACTCTCTTTTTTCTTAAACATATCCAAATGTATTATTACGAGGGTCGTTTAATAAGTCCTTAGAAAATCCGAAAGATGACACTCGTAGTATCGAAAAAGATTTACTTTTAGTAAGCGTCATTTCTCACTAGACTGTTGTAAAGGTTTCAGCTATATCCGTCTTGTGGTTTCATTGTCATAGCCGATTGAAACTAACTTTTGTTTATTTAGAAAAATGGAAAGAAATTAGTTTGGTGCGGCTATTAAACAACTTCAATAAAGGTAACCAAGAGAGAGCGGTCGCTTTTTGTGGAGGTCTGTGTTCCATTGGCCCTCACACCCTTAGTTGAATGCGAATGGAGATAAGGCAAAGGGCAGTTGTTGGTGTGGGTGTATCCAACATTCTACCTGGTTGTGGCAGTTCAGTTACATCATAAACTTGTGTAAGGACAGAGCAAATATGGGACTCTACAGAGCCTAATAAGAGAGCTTATGCTGTACGAGATCAAACTGGGGTCAAACGCCACTGAAGGAGGGCGGAAGATATGCCAGGCCTTTGGTGAGGGTGTCGTGATTACACGAACAGTGCGACAGTGGTTTAACAAGATTAAGAACGGTGACGAAACACTCGAAGACGCACCACGTGCCGGAAGACCAACACATGCACAAAGTGAAGATCTGTAAGTAATAATTGAGGCGAACAGTGGCCAGACATGTGAGGTACTGGGACTACAATTCAGTGTGAGTGGAGAAGCCATTCAGTAGCACCTCTATCAACTTGGGAATGTCAATTGGTCTCACATGATTTGACTTCGGGCCAGAACACAACGCGAGCAGACACCTGTGTTTCTTTGCTGTCTCATCTGAGGAAGGAGACATTTATGGACAGGGTGTTAACATGTGATGAGAAGTGGGTCCTGCACGAAGCTCCACGGCGCCGCCATCATTGGTTAGCATCCCATGAACCGATTCCAAAACAGACGAAACCAGCACTTCATCAGATGAACTTCCTCCTGTGTGTTTGGTGTAGAGATGCAAGGGCTCGGAAAAAAACCGGCTTTTTTGGAAAAAACTCGGTTTTTTCTGCTTTGCTTTTTTGCTTGGGAAATTTTGGCTTTTTTCAAAATTCTGCTTTAAATCGATAAAGCAGACTTTGTTTCGCTTTTCTATAACACAGAAAGTCATTTAATTAGTGGTTGATGCCGATAATAATATAAAACCTCGAAAGTAAACCATGAATTTCGAAAAGATATTTTAAACAATTTTACTTTAACATTTTTACATTATGAATTCCAAAGGATTAACCAATGTATATAATAAACACGTTTCGGTCTTCTATCCAAGATCCTCATCAGACGTGAGTGTACGTCTGATGAGGATCTTGGATAGAAGATCGAAACGTCACGTGTAAATGTGTTTTTATATTAAATAAGTGCAGTCTTGTTCAGCAGTGTGTTTATTTTTCTAAAACTGAGGTATTAAATTACAAATTTAGTATGTAGGTATCATTGAAAGTCCAATCCAAGCTAATGTTGGAAGCTAAGTAGGCAATCGATAAATTTTACCAATTTTAATCAATATATTTAAGCAACCTTCGCTTCTTTATAAAACAACAGGCATGCAGAAATATATAATTTGGTTTCGTTTTGTATGTTTAGGCTTAACATCCTTACGTAATACCGAGGTTATCAAGGAGAAGACTTTCGCTTAAAGTGGCATCCGAAAGAGTACTTGGTTTACACATGAAAGAAGGGTTGTGGTTCGACCGAGAATTGAACATGGGACACCTTGATTAAAAGGTGAAAAGGAAATAAGACTAATGCAGATGGTTTGACATGTGAAACGTCACTATGAAGTTCACACGATTCGCATTTTTGTTCTTTTAATTTTTTTAGTTTAAACCAGTTATTAAAAAAAAAACAGCTGGTGTAAACGAGCCAACCCTAAGAGTAAAAACTTCTTTCAAAAAATACACAAATAACTAGCAAAATTGTATGTAGTATTTTTACTTCAAAATATTCCATACCCTCTTTTTGAAACAAAATAAAATTAAAATAAAACATAAGAGAAACACTTAGATTTGTATGATACAATTAAAGGCTGCACATGGTTCTGTATATTCTTGAAATTCTACAGTCAAGTTTTTTGTAACCACTATCAAGGGCGCCCATCAGGGGGGTTAAGGGGGCGCTTGCCCCCCCTAGAGGAAAATGTACTTCAGAATATTGAAAATCCAATAGGATTTTTACATTAGTTACAGCAAAATTTGAAACTATTTTTCAAACGTCGCTTATACTTCCCCTCCTTGGAAACCACAACATGGGCGCCCTTGACCACCATCACGGTTTACCCAGTCCTCAAATTTTCTGAATTTTTAACAAGAGGGATTCAACATATCATTACGGAACAAAAAAAAAAAAAAAAAAAAAAAAGACTACGGAATATATTTGTTAACCTAAATACAACTGCACAACAAACGTGACTGAGTGGTTGGCTTTTGCGCTTCTATCGGGAAGTCCGGGATTCAACCCAGCATTCGACCATTCTGACAAAGCCTTCCTTCATTCCATCTGAGAATGTAGAAATAGTGCGTGTACTGGCCGACTAGGAGTGTAGGAGTTGGCCGACTTCCTTTCTTATTGTTTTTAAATCGTTATTATTACTAATTACCATCAGTGACGGTTTTGCGAAGGTTAGAGGATCGGTCTTTCGGACTGAAGCCTGTTCTCCAAAGTTGTGGAATGTCTAAAACGAACGAAATATCTATTAGTTATGCCTTTACTCATAAACTTTAAGCTCCCGTCAAATAAAAATTACGAATATTTAGAAAAACTAAACATTAGTAGTAAGAAAACCCCTCCCAAAACACTTTTTTAAATTCGCCACTGATTCTCAGTATAAAATGATCCTCAAGGTTGTATCCGGAAGATTATTGCTAAACATATAAACGAAACGAAATATTAGTTATGCCTGTACTCATCAACTTCAAGCACTTCCCAAATAAAATTAGGACTTTTTAGAAAACGAAACAATCAGAGAAACCCCTCCCAAAGTACTTTTCTAAATCCGCTATTGATTATTTGTATAAATTGGTATTCAAGGTTGTATCTGGAAAATTATTGCTAAATCATTGCACAACTACAGTATAACAGAAATGTGGAAATACGGTTTGACGGACATATTGAAAAACATATGCTTTGACGGATATATAGAAAAACGTAAGTTTAACTTTCGTGCTAGAAGCTGGAGTACTAACCTCTTAGAAATGAAACACGGATGACAAACTAAAATGATCAAGAGAAGGAAAAAATGTCGATAACTCAAAAGTTAAAATAAAGTTAAATAATCTGTAAAATTGCCCTCAAATACTACATTCTTCATGTTAGCTTTAATTCGTAAAATATGTGCTCCATCCATCTTGATGGTGAATTACAGAGCTAAATATGGCATTCAGGTCGTGGAAATCTTATCTAACTATAGAATATACTATAAGAAAGCTATTTGGATAGAAAAATCATGAAAATGAAAAAAGCCAAAATTTCCAAAATTCTCGTTTTTTTTCAAAAAAGCCGGCTTTTTATGTGAAAAAAACCATCGATTCAAAAAAGCCGGCTTTTTTGCATCTCTAGTTTGGTGAACTGATCGCGGCATCGTGCATCGGGAACTGCTACCAGCTGGTCAGAGCATCAACAGTGTACTGTCAGCAGTTGAGCTGTTTTTTTTTTTTTAAAAAAAACTCAAAACTCTGGAGCCAGTACTTCTGAATCGCAAAGGGGTCCTCCTCTTACAGGACAACGCTAAGCCCCACGTGACTAGGATGACCCGGGACACCATTCTACGCATTGGATGGGAAACACTATTGCATCCGCCATACTCCTCGGATATTGCACCGTTCGATTATCAGCTGTTCCATTCCCGGGATAATCATCTTAGAGGACGCCAGTTCAAATTCCTAGTAGAGGTGCAAAATACACTTGATGCTTTCTTCGCTTCACGGCCCACCAAGTTCTATGGCGATGGAATGCATGGCCTTCCAGAACGTTGTTAGAAGGCGGTCAATCCTTATAGGGACAACTTTTGATCTTCCAGGTACATCTTACAGAACCCTAGGTATCTATCAGAGCCCGATTTTCATGAAACTTTGTATATAGAGAGAGTACCTCGGAAAACTAGCACAGCCAAAATTGTAGCTGCAGAGTCCAAGACGTTGGGACACTAGGGCCCGACAAAGATCAAAAGTGGAACGTCAGTACATTAAGGACACGGTGAGAAAATGCACGTTTTTCTTTAAAACTAATCATTGTAGCGACACGAAATGAGCATACATGGATACGAGATGGTCGATATGTTCTGTTAAAAGTTATGAAAAGAATATCCGCCATCTTGAAAGAGGCCATGTTGAAACTGGTGCGATTGGTGTAAATGAGAAGAGGTTCATTCGATGCATTAATTTGAACGTAAATAGCAACAAAAAGCTGTTGGTGAAGTCTGTTGTGGGATTACATTATTCCTGTGCTTCTGGTAGAGTGGTTTAGGTACAAGATGAGTAAAGTGTATCTCATGACACTCGAGCAGATGCAGAGTATGGAGCGCTATAGGTGGACCAATATGACGTTCTGATTTCTGTTCGAATTAATTTAAGTCTAATAAAAAGTTAAACGTTAATGTCAACCATGACATTATTATGAAGATTGAACCCATTATATCAGCATATCCACACCAATTACATGTTGACTGTGACACAAATGTTGTAGTGCTAAAATTATATTTCG